>NC_041376.1:20430957-20685957 GCF_900634415.1 Cottoperca gobio | reverse complement strand
TTCCAACATGATAATGACCCTAAACACACCTCCAAGATGACAACGGCCTTGCTGAAGAAGCTGAAGGTTAAGGTGATGGACTGGCCAAGTATGTCTCCAGACCTAAACCCAATTGAGCACATGTGGGGCATCCTCAAGAGGAAGGTGGAGGAGTGCAAGGTGTCCAACATCCGTGCGCTCCGTGATGTCGTCGTGGAGGAGTGGAAGAAGATTCCAGAAGCAACCTGTGCAGCTCTGGTGAATTCCATGCCCAGGAGGGTTAAAGCAGTGCTAGATAACAATGGTGGTCACACAAAATATTGACACTTTGGGCACAATTTAGACATGTTCACTATGGGGTGTACTCACTTTTGTTGCCAGCTGTTTAGACATTAACAGCTGTGTACTGAGTAATTTTCAAAGGACAATAAATCTATACTGTTATTCAAGCAGCACACTGACTACTTTAAGTTATATCAAAGTTTCAGTAGGATAATGTTATCCCCTGAAAGGATATAACAGAATATTTGCAAAAATCTAAAGGGTGTACTCACTTTTGAGATATACTGTATATATATACATACACATATATCTATACACATATATATACATATATATATATATATATGTACACATATATATATATATATATATATATATATACATACATATACATATACATATGTGTATGTGTATGTATGTATATGTACACATATATATATACACATATATACATACATACACATACATATACACATATATATATACACACACATATATACATATATATATAGCTTCATAAAACTGTGATGGAATGTAACTCCTCAACCTCTTGTGTTGACCCGATACCTACAGCATTCTTTAAGCAGATATTCAACAGCATTTCAAGTCACGTCCTAAATATTATAAACACGTCTCTTCTAACGGGCATCTTCCCAGACGCCTTCAAAACAGCCGTTGTAAAGCCCTTGCTAAAGAAACCTAACCTAGACAGTAATACGCTGACCAACTATAGGCCAATATCTAACCTTCCATTCATCAGCAAAATACTAGATAAAAAATCTCGGTCCAAATAAACTAATTTCTAAAGCAAACAACATCCTGGAAGAATTTCAATCAGGCTTCAGAGCATGCCACAGTACCGAAACTGCTCTGACTAAAATAATTAGTGAACTAGTGAAATTACTAAACTCTGATACAGGTCTCAATTCTTATCCTACTAGACCTAAGCGCATCATTTGACACGATCGACCATGACATCCTAATTAATCGTCTAGAAACACTGGTTGGTCTTTCTGACTGTGTATTAAACTGGTTCAGAACACATATCAAAGGGAGAAAGTATTTTGTCAGGCTTGGAGATCATGTGTCAGAGAAGCATGATGCCCACTTTGGAGTTCCACAAGGGCGCTGCCTCGGTCCATTACTATTCTCCCTATATATGCTACCACTTGGGGACATCTTTAGAGAACACAATGTGTGCTTCCATAGCTACGCGTATGACACACAACTGTACATCTCTGCTTAACCAAATGATACTACAGATATTAACTCCATCACTACCTGTCTGTTAACAATAAATAAATCGATGAGCAATCATTTCTTAAAATTAAATGAGAACAAAACGGAAATCCTACTAGTAGGTCATATAACAAAAAGATAAATTATGCTGAATAACATGGGGAAACTTACTCCTTTGATTAAACCTGAAGTTACAAGTCTTGCTATTATGATAGACTCAGATCTAAGCTTTAAATCCCACATAAACAAGGTGACAAAAACATAATTCTTCCACCTTAGAAAAATAGCTAAAATCCGACAATCTATAAATCAAAAGCCTGCTGCGCCTGCTGCGCCTGCTGCGCCTGCTGCGCCTGCTGCGCCTGCTCTCTCTTTTTTGATCACAACATAATTTCTGTCAAATGTTGTATTTGTACTATGTTGTTTATCCTGTACACACATCTATTGCACGTCCTAGGAGAGGGATCCCTCCTCAGTTGCTCTCCCCGAGGTTTCTTCCATTTTCCCCCTTTAATTGTGGGGTTTCTTTTAGGATGTTTTTCCTTGTGCGATGCGAGGGTCTAAGGACAGAGGGGGTCGTATCCTGTACAGTCTGTAAGCACTGAGACAAATGTGTAATTTGTGATATTGGGCTATATAAATAAACTTGATTTGATGATACATATAGACATTAGGGAGGTAAACTCTCTCAATATTTTCAAAAGTAAACTAAAAACAGCCTTTTAATGGTGATATTTTATACAATCATTAATGCTGCTACTCTATGCCACTTTAAACACATTTAAATGCTCTTATTCTGTACTGTTCATTGTTGCTATAACTGGTTTAACATTGAATGTGTATACATTTCAGAGTGTGTATTTTTGAAAAACCTGAGATCAAATAGACTGTTACCACGGGAACAAGAGGAAGTTTCTCTGATAAATGTGTCTCCATGTTCTTTACACAATTAGTGGAAAAATTAAAGATTAAAGAATATTGGAGAAAAACTGGCTTTAACCGATAGATTTCATGAAACTTAACAAACTGGGGTTTGTTTATGAAACTGGAAGACCACCAAGAATGTGTAGCAAAGGGAGTAAACCAATTTAAAGGCCACAGGGCCCATTGTTGATCTCATGCTTTCAAAATATGGCTCTGATAGTTTAAAACATTTACAAGAATGGTGTGATGAATGTGGTTTCCCGGCAGGAGGGTCGTTAAGTACAGCACAGGTAGGGAAACTAGGCAAGATTTCCAATGTTATTTTATACTATCTTAATTCTGCTATTACATACTATTTGTAATGCTACTTCACTCATTTACATCAACACTGTGATTATTGTACTGTAAATGCTCTTATTCTGTCTAATTTTGTACACATTTTTATGTTTTTGCTGTGAAGCACTTTGGGCTGCAATTCTTGTATGAAACGTGCTATACAAATAAAGCTTATTATTATTATTATTATTATTACACTATTACCATTATGTAAACTGGGAGATACAGCCATTGAACATGTTAAACAAAAACAAACATAATTTTCTTTTATAATATATACTGAGTAACCATGGGTCTGATAAAGCCTCTTACAATCTTGAAGTTTGTTTTTAAAATCCAAATATACAATTATATTCTTTTTTTGAACTAAAAGTAAACATAAAAGAAAGATGAAAGAAAAGCGGCTCACCTTCAATACTCTTTGAATTACGTTTTTTTAATAAACATGTTGATAAATGACTAGTGTAAAAACTTACATAAGGATGTAAAGGCATGTTTGGCTTTTGTTATTTACATGTTTGTGAAATATAATGTAGAACTGTAGAATCTTTATATACAACTGTCCATTAATAGAATAGAAATTATATCACAACAGGCCGATTTAGGAATATTATTAGCTATTTTCTTTTTAAAAATGTGTTCACTGTTCATTGGTACAACAACAACTGGCTTGTAAGGGTCGCTAGAACTGACAGAACTGAACCCAAAAGCACGACACAGAGACAGGCAGAATACAATACTAAAATCAGCCCAATATCTCAGCACCTGGATATTCTGGTCCAACCCTCACAGTCCCACAGTGCAGGGATTCAACTCTGATTGGGCTTCAAGGAGCAACTAATTAATTAAAACTTGTGTTGAATGTTGAAACTAATTGTCTCCCAGAGCCATTCTTCTAACACATCCTGGGATAAAAATGAATACTAACTCCAGGAATGCCCAGAATCTGTAATTTAATTAACTTTAATGAAAACAGTGCTGAAAGAGTGGTGAACTTTTAACACCCACATTTTTTTCTTCCACATCCGTGCAGAGAGATTGCAGACCTGGGGCATTTTACACTGGAGAGACTGCCTGCAGGCAGTTTGAGCTTTCATTGAGGGCTGTCTAACTCAAAGTTTCACATCAGGATGCTTACATTGTTGTCTGTTGTATGAGTCCGTTTTGATAATAGACTCATTAGTTAATTAGTTAACTCATTAGTTAATTATTATGTTGTTTCTGCTTCCACTTCATTTGATTCTGGCTTGATTTCATTTTCTTGTGTTATTATTGTCATGAAGTGTAATCAGAGATATCCCACCTTAAAATGTGTGTATGTAGAAATATGTTTTTGTATATTTGTTGAGAAAAAAATATATATTTTGAATGAAACAAAAGAATAAAAGCTTGCAGTATGAAGGTGCTCAGTAACTTTCATATCAATCTGTCCCCTAGAGTTCTTCAGAATACTGTTGGATGGTGGTTCTAGAGTAAGTGTCAAGTCAATTTAATCCATAATTGGCTCTTTCAGTTAAAAAACAAAACAAAAAAAGACAGCTTCTCAATGGGAGTAGTGGGTTGTAAATCAATACAGTTTTCTGATAAAGTAAACAGTAATATGTCTTTCTTTTGTCTTTCTGTGATCTACTCATTAGTTTGAAATGGGCCTACATTTCTGTGCACCAATCAAAATGTAGCAACATTTAAATCTAACCTGGAGACGGTTTGTGATTTATGTAAAGTCTTAACTTTGATTGTCATACATATTTAATGTTAAAATAAATACTTTTAATATCCAAGTTTTCAGAGGCTTTAAAATTAAATTATAAATGAGGCTAGGGGTTAGGTGGGGGAAAGCTTTTCTTAATTGTGTCTATCTTTCTTCATCCTTGTACAAACTTAACCAGACCTTAACAATACTGAATAATTGCCTGGTTGTATGAATATTTATTTAAATTGGCTGAACATGCAAAGCACTCGCCGTTCCTTCTGTGAAGTTTGTTTATTGCTGGCAGCCTCGCTCTGCATCTCCAGCCCCTATAGAGTAAATGCACTGAAATTTTCAATTGACCTTCATTCTCTCAGGGTATGAATAAATGAGCCTGTGCTATAATAAAATTTCAAACACTCATGTGTGCACTGAATGGATGACTGAATAGGATTGGCCCTTCAGTTCCACAAACAAACAATGACAAATTAATTACTGGAACTTAACGAAACTGTCACGGCAATCCGAGGAGACGAGCCGAGGGGCTCAAAGTTTACCCCCTGTCAAATGACTGTCCTGCCATGTTCCTTATTACTAATCCTGCACAACGTCACAGGGCTGAAATCTGCATTCTCTCTCTAATTGTCTCGTCAGATCGTTTCCACTGGCACTGACTGTAAGAGACTGAGAGGCCATATGTTATGGAGGTGAACACCCTGGGGTCATTATTTATCTTCAGTCTGTGCACCAGCTTTAAGGTGAGGAAATTCATCTTGTATCACTCTGTCTGACAATATCATATAGTTGTGTATGATTGTTCCAGTTCTTTATGGATGCTACATGATGTTTACACTCAAAACTGATTTGTGAGTATTCCTGACCATGTCGGTTCACACATTTATTGTAAACTCTGATACACAGACTAGGTGCCCAGAAGGCATCCTGATCAAATGCACAAACCTTTCGATCACTCTGAGATCCCTCTAGAAGTCTGAGCTCCTCACCCTGTGTCTAAGGCGGAGCCACCCAACGGAGGAAACTCCTTGTTGCTTACTTTCATCATAATCGTCATCGTCTGCAGACAACAGAGATGCAATTTTGAAGTCTCCAAACTCCAAACGCACCGGCTCATTTCTAGACAAACGTAGATTTACGTCAACATCTCGTTTTTTTTCATTTTGGGGTTTTGCTTGATTTGAAACAAACACAGTCTTATATATGAAATATGAAACTCTTATCACCATATTAACATGATAAATAATTTTTCTAAGCTTTTAAAGACACGATGACTCAGCGAACACCATCCACTCAGCACCGCTCCCCCTCCCTCCCGCTACGTCTCCCTGAAATAAGGCTTATAGTAACAAGGCAGGGTCTTGGCTTTCAGAATATTAAACTATTATCGCCAAATCAGATAATAAATACAGCTTTGAAGCTTGTAAAGGTATGATGACAAGCGGCAAACAGAGCAACCTAGGAAATATACATACATATACACAGCAGAGAAACACACACACACACATATTGAAAAACAAAAACAATCCTCGTCCTCTATGCTACTAGCTGAGAAACGAGTTATCCTCATCAATGCGATCGATAGATTCTCGTTCATTTTTCACCCAACAATTACCCCCATAGAGGGGGAAATGTTTTTATAATTTAAGGGCAGTGTTTTGCTACCTCTACATGTGTCAGTTGTAAAAACTAAAACCTTTCAGAGATAAGCAGCTAAAAATGCAGATGTTTGGACACTATTTCTGATAGTTGTGTTATTACATTACATTACAGGTCATTTAGCAGACGCTCTTATCCAGAGCGACTTACAGTGAACTAACTACAGGGACAGTCTCCCTGGAGCAACTCAGGGTTAAGTACCTTGCTCAGGGGTGCAATGGTGGCAGCCCTGGTATTGAACTCACGGCCTTCTCGTTTGGAAGGCGTACCACCACTAGGCTATCACCACTGTTATTCTATAGTATATTTATCTATAGGGTGGCTGTTCATATGCAGCTACTTTATCTGAATTAACATATGTGCCAAATTGATCTACTGACTAATTAATCTAACTCAAAATGTGTTTCAGATTTAATGTGACAGAAAATGATACAGTCACTAACAGAATGGAAGACAAGGGACAACCCCCACGATTATCCACCCAAAATGACTCTGTGACAAGAATACAGACACTGTTCTCACTTTGGTCATGCAAGGAGTATGACCCCCCCCCCCCCCCCCCCCCTCAGGGGACACGCTCGTAAGCCTTTTACCCAAGTCCACAACTTTTACTCTTTCATTTTATTTTTGTCTCTACAGTTTTGTATCCACCTCTTTCTATATTCTCTTTTAGTGCTTCTCTCTAGTTTCTCACAGCTGACTTTGAGTCTAATTACGCCCTGTGGCTAAATATAGTTTTCTTTTATTTTGCACATTTTACCCTCACAGATATCCGAAATAGTGTAAAGAGACTTTATTTGTTTTAACTATCCTAGCATTCACTATGTTAAGTTATGTGTTCTCTTCACTTCCCTTTTTGTCAAGGTTAGTGTTGCTTCTCCAAGTGCTAATCTATAAATCCATATAGTGCTGAGGAGTTAAATACATTTCTAATGATCAACAGCACTCATCCAAATAAGTCAGCAATCCCCAGGGCATTTTGAGATAAGCTTTCAAACAATTAGTGCTACTGAAAGACTAAAGAAGCAGATGGAAGATGCATTAAAGCAGAGACCCAGCAGTCAGTAACAGCAAACATTCTGCTTTACTGAAGCCTCAAGCAGAGACTCACAACTGGATGTGTCCATCTTTATCATCACTGTTTTTCACTTACCTCTGGTAATCTTCACTATGATCACCATCTTGGTTCAGCATGCTAACAGTCTCTAATTAGTGTTAGAGTTCAGCTGTGGCTGATGGTATTATCATTAGTTTTACAAGTTTTCAGTCTTAAACCACTTAAATTTACATTAACACTTTACTTTGCTCTGTTGTTATCTAAAAATAAATAAATAAATACTCCTGCCATTTACTTTGGATTGTTCTGGTGGTTCATTTGTAAAACAAAGTTTGAGAAGAAAGGTTGTATCCATCATCTAAAGTCATTCCCGCTGTCTGAAAGTGAAGGATATCTGGTTCTCCACGATGCTTAACTTCAGCCCACACCACTGCAGACAGGGCAAACAGCTCTGCCATATTATTTAGTCCTTAGAAAGGAATCTTTCATTTGTGTCACGTGTGATGTTGCCTGGCATACCCGGAGAATCTGGCAGACTATGTGTCTCCCTCCCTCACAAACACTTCTCAAATGTTCATGGTATTCAAAGGAGCCACCGGTGGGGAGCCTGTGTGATGTGTTCATGTCACTAAAATGAGCCTCGCAGCGTGGTCCTCTGGAGACAGATGCTGTGTTCTAGTAATATGTCATGGATTACTGAAACAAAGCCCTTAAGTTTCAGCATTTTTGAACAAAGGGTCAATATTTAGAGTATGAATATCCACATCAACTGTGGCAATAGATAAATAATTCAATGTAAGAACTTTATTATCCAAAAGGGAAATTAGTATGTAGTGTGGACACAAAATCACATTGAAAACACATTATCAGTGCATAATATTAATAATCATTTTAATCATTCTATTTATACATTTTTTATTTACCATTTAATTCTCAGCCTCACACTTTTTGCAAAACGCTACACTACACACATGACCTCACAAAGAGTGCAGTGTAGACCTGCTCTTTATGAAAAGTGTCTTCAGATATCTTCTGTTATGATTTGGTGCTGCATAAATACAAATGTTCTTTGCCTTTTAAAAAGCGTTCCTATGAAACATTGATCAACGCATCCGTCAGGTATACAGACAGACACTTACAGTAATTGTAACGTCAGCAATCAGCTCAATAACAAGTGAGTGTGCTTGTCTCTTTGTTACTGCAGTGTTTATATATTATATTATATTTAGCATCCTCTGGAAATGCACGGATATATTAACTGATTTTACAATGTGGACAGAAATACATATTTTCATCAGTGTGCAGTTACTGGTCATGTGTTGTGTTTGGTCAATATATTCATGTACTTCACTCTAACAATATGTATAAAAACCCAGACTTCCTCATCAGAAAAGTAGAAATGTTCAAAGTGTTTCAGAGCAGCCGTGTGTCCGATGAGCCTGTGTGCCGTACGGTGACACAATTGAGTTTTTATAAATGATTGTATCGTTTTGAAAGAATCGTTTTGCTAAATATATTGTGCTACGTGTGTGTGTGTGGTTGTGTGACTTGTGTGTAGTGCCCTGTTTTCAAAATTGTGCTTAAGCAATCGTAAAAAGTGTAGTCAAACCTCTGCCTCGAGGTGAGTGCAGCTGCATGTCACACACTCATTGAACAACGTGCCACTGCATGCCAGTACCAAGTATCTTTTATGTGTTGCTATCAAAGTCACATCTTGTTTTAATCATATATTCGTCTAACAGATCAGAAATGCAAGATGAATAGAGACAGCAGTGGATACGACAGCAAGCCCACTGACATGTCATTCCACTCAGACTGCATCTCGCTCTTCAGCTGATAGAGTTTAATTCCCCCTCTGCTGTAAGTGGAGATATAATCAAGGCAAATGGTGGCAGTGAAATTAGAATATAATTCATGCATATGAGAGTTGTTCCCAGCTTTCCCCTCAGATCTTTTACACCTTAACACTGCTGCTGTGAATATATAAGATGTGGCTTGGAGCCTGCAATCAGCAACTTGTCTGCTGAGTGCCACAGATGACTCAGAGCTTAATAGACACAGAATATAGAGTTACTTTGATGAGCGTTCTGATCCGTTAAACATACTTATCAGGAGGTCGAATCTGCAGCAAACTGAGGTCCATCAGTGATTGTTGTCTTATCTCAACCTGTGCTTCCTACAATACAATATGGTGGAATCATTTTTTTAAGGCAACTGATCATCTCCACTCACTATATTTGGCTTTTTAAAATGTCTTGTATCTTCTAAATGTGTTTTCAGGTTTAATGCAAAACATACTACCTCTTACCGGGTGCGGCCCATCCACATTTTCACAGAGGTTGTATGGAGACCGGCCTCTAAGCGTTCGATTGACACTTCATTTGAGCCATTAGGAGCTTCCATGCCTTATCTACAGCCATCAATAGCTAATGAGTGTCAACTTGATGAGGAAGTGCCAGCCCTCTTCTTTTTTTTACAGACCGAGCCAATAGCAACCAAGTCTCCCGATGACTGGCGTATCGTGTAGCCAATGAAATCCGGAACATTTAGATTTTCAAAATTGTATTTATTATATTCAAGTTCAGAATAGAAAAAAAACACAAAACAATTACAAAAAATGTGTTTATACTTCACTTACTCTGTCATTACTACTGACAGGGAATATGGGTATATAATAGTTATTTGTGAGCAATACAAATAATATTTTATCAATAAATATTAGAATATCTCCAAATTGCTCAGTAATTCTGAGCTCAGCTTTTAATTTACTTTGGGTATGTCGTTTTTAGGTATTTTCGGGCAAATTCACCCACACCTTAGAGATAGGGTGAGAAGCTCAGCCATCCGTGAGAGACTCGGAGTAGAGCTGCTGCTCCTTTGCGTTGAAAGGAGCCAGTTGAGGTGGTTCGGGCATCTAGTAAGGAGTCACCTGGGCGCCTCCCTAGGGAGGTGTTCCAGGCACGTCCAGCTGGGAGGAGACCCTGGGGAAGACCCAGGACTCCGTGGAGAGATTATATCTCCTCACTGGCCTTGGAACGCCTCGGGACCCCCCAGTCGGAGCTGGAGGATGTGGACCAGAGAAGGGAAGTTTGGGGTTCCTTACTGGAGCTGCTGCCCCCGACCCGACCCCGGATAAGCGGTAGACGATTGATGTAAGATTTAAGAGGTTAAAGCGGCACTCTTATTAAATATTGTGTAGTTTTGAATAGTGAGGTAGTGAATAGTGAGGTTTTCAGCTACTTGTGTGTGGGGTTGTGTGAATTGTGTGTGGTGTTTTGACAAAATAAGACGTTTTTTAAATCGTGTTTAAATTGTAAACAAATTCATTTTTATTGTGAATTAGTAAAAGGATTGTTGGCAGTTTAGTCACACCCTCATCATCATCATCATCATCATCATCATCATCATCATCATCATCATCATCATCATCATCCCAGGACAACCTAAAGTGCTGTTGAGCATGTATCCATTTGAGGAAACTGGATTTGATTTGGTCTCATGAATGACTGAACAGGTGGGGGAATATGCGATAAATTGTAAATACCAGCTCCTCTCTAATGACATAACTTCCTGCTATGTGTAGAGGAGCAGTCGTTGTGAAACAGTATATAGAAGGCAGGAGTTCATTTCCACCAGCGTTGGCTTTTGATTTAATTACATCTCAGACAGAGAGCTGTAAATGTATTGTTGATGTGTGTGTGTGTGTGTAGATATAGTGTATATTATATTTGTGAACACGAGGCTGACATTTACTATTTCCTTGTGTCCATCCCTCTTTCTGTCCCTATCAATTTCTCACACTCACAGTTGGTACAATCTCCAAAGTCTGTATGGTCTGTGAAATTATTGGTGTCCCATAACAGACCAAACAAATCAATGAAGAGAGCCTTTCACACACATCTCTGAGCAGACACTGTTATTCACATTGCTTCAGTTTGTTTGTTTTTTATGTTCTTCAATTGCTGTGAAATGTTATAAATTTCACAGCTGTTATAAATTTCACAGCAAGTTATATATTGGATTTAATCAAAACAAACTATTAAAACATGAAGGATCATGGATGTGATGTTGACAAGCCCTGAGTCTGCTGAGTCAGACAGCTGTACTTCTTCTCCCTCTGTACTGAGGCAGACTGGAGCTACACTGACTCACTATCACCTCTAGAGGAACAAGTGGTATTACAGACTGGACGGAGCGCAGCTAGCTGTTAGCATAGATATTTCTGCAACTCTGGCAGATCTTACACATTGAACCTTTAAGTCATATGTTAACTTGTGTGCAGCTTCATCATTTTAATATGTTGATGCTGCAGCTCCTTTTTATAAAATATTCTAAAATAAAAATAAAACAAAGATAAAACTTCAATCATTCAATCCATCCCGTTGGTGTTTGATTCAGCATACTATCTGTAATATTATAATTATAATATATATAATTATAATTAATCTTATAATATACTGGCGGTTAGTAGACAAGGAATTGTTACCGTTTCTGTTGTGAACTAACAGGAATTTAATCAATAAAACTCTGGGTTCATCCCAATGTTCCTTTCTGGACCACTTGACCCAGAAATCGGTCGAGCGTGCCTAGTCCCACTTCCTTAAATGCGTGCGGAGGAGTCGAGTAGAGAAGAGGCTTCCAGAGAAGAAGGAAGAGAGTGCAGCCTATGCAGAAGTGATAATGTGCATTTAAAAAGCTCCACAACCGTCTGTGTACTGCAGCTGTTCTGGACTGTAAAAGGATCAAAGTCATCAAATGTTTAATGTGCTTTAATTTTAGTAAAACGTAGCAAATAGAAAATCTCTTTAAAAAAAACATTTAAGTGTGTGAAATATACTTACACATTCAATAATATTTTGATCGTAATTGACAGACCTTAATAGTGGTTTGTGTTGCATGTTAGGATCTATAGGATACTGAATGTCAATAATACATTGAATTCCATGAATACAAAGCGATAGATGAATAATTTTCCACATGTAAGAAGTAAATTGTACAGCGTCTAAAGGCCCTGTCACACAGTTCCGTATGGCAGAAACGTATGCTGGAGCATATGAAAATTAGTATATACAATGTATATGAACGTATACAGAGCCTATTGATAGCATATCACGTACTTATACAAAACGAATGGCCAACGTATTCGACGAATGCCCAACAGATGCATAGCGCATTCCTAACGTATTCCTTCGCCGTATGGCGGAAACGTTTGATATCGATATTGATAGCATATCACGTACATTGGCGTTGTATACGGAATATCGCCAATACGCTGGTGTAAGTTGTTGAACGTTGAGGCCATGAAACAGTTTTTGAACATGCTCAAAAAATGTAAACCAGTGTATTGCCGATATTGCGTATACAACGCCAAAGTACGTGATATGCTATCAATAGGCTCTGTATACGTTCATATACGTTGTATATGCTCATTTTTATATGCGCCAGTATACGTTTCGGCCATACGGCACTGTGTGACAGGGCCTTAAAGGATTTACCAGTGACAGGCAATAAGGCTGTAAGTAAAAGGACGTTGTTTAAAAGAGTGAACGAGGACGTCCCATTTCATAACTGAGGATTCCTCTGTCCTCGCATTTCTCGCTAACGTCTTACGAGGGCGGACACGAGGAGGCGAAATATGGTAATGGAGGAACCTTGTGATGATTAAAATGTTTGTCAATTTATTTATTTGACAAACCAAGCCTGTCAAACCATTAAAGAAATTCCATACAGAGGTACTATATGTCAAAACACACTTCTGTACTGAATACGTCTATGACCTTTGTAGAAATCCATGTTCAAGTCCTTCAGCTAAAGAGAGAGCTGGGTAAAATAAAGTCCATTAAATAGCATTTGGCCCAGGTCCATCAGACTGAATGAAATTGCAGTAGAAAAGAACAATTGAAATCCCCAGTCTCAAGTGAGCCATGATGGCCTCTTTAATACGAAAAGCAGAGAAGCAATTACTTCAAATTCAGCACAGTGGTGCATGCCTGGTGCCGTCAGCCTACAGGTGCTCTTGGTGTCCAACCTGCCTTCTTTCTCTGAGCACTGTGGAGTATGCATCAGACCTCCGAAATTAGCTACTCCATCCTAATTTAAACGAAAAGACGTGCAGTGGTTTGTACCATCCTTTCATGCTCCGATCTAACACTGAAAGTTGGAAAAAAACAAAGTTGGGTTACACTTTTTAGGAAGCATTTATAAAAAAGCTGTTCATATTCTGTAATGGTTTTATAAATGGTTAATGATTTACTAGTACATAACAGATAATAATAATAATAATAATAATAATAATAATAATAATGCTTTATTTGTATACAAGAATTGCAGCCCAAAGTGCTTCACAGCAAAAACATAACAATTAGTACAAGATTAGACAGAATAAGAGCATTTACAGTACAATAATCAGTGTTGATGTAAATGAGTCTGAAGTACAATTATAAAAATAGCAGAATTAAAATAGTATAAAATAGCAGATAAAATAGCAGATAAAATAGCAGGTAAAATAGCAGAATTAAAATAGTATACACACCATTCTTGTAAATGTTCTAAATTATCAGGGCCATATTTTGAAAGTATGAGATCAACAATGGGCCCCTGTGGCCTTTCAACTGGTTTACTCCCTTTGCTACCCATTATTTACGTTTACAGTGTCAACCTCTTGCAATAGATGTCGTGTGTACAGGATAGACAACATAGTAAAAATACAACATTTGACAGAAATGATGTTGTGTTGAAAAAGACAAAGTATGGATGAATCCAGGATAATGTCAAAAAGGCTTCCCGGTGTCCAGCAGGACCAGGGCAGCAGGCGCAGCCACGATTCATGATCCCGACGTAAGCTTTATCAGTGGCAACCTGCCACATGAGACAGAAACTCCGGGGATGATGCCCCGGATGGTGAGTTAGTAACATACATTTACATAAATGCATACAGATGGAGAGGGAGGGGAGGAGAGAGGAAGAAAAGGAGGAGAGCATAATCATTTACTTAATAAGAATCTTAAAAAAATATAATACAAATTTAAAAAAGGAATGTGCACCGACAACTCCACCTAGGTTAAGAACTCTGGGTCTCCAGGTTTTTCTTTGTAGATTATTTTTAATTGGGGGGAGAGGAGCGTGTGTTACACAAAAGTTAGAGGTGTTATATTTATACTTTAAATCTAAAATACCATAGAACGGATCTATACAAGTAGTTAAAACAGGAAATTAAGACCAAATTCCAGCACAGTAGACAATAAAATGTATCCAGATACAAACAGAATCTATTGCTGAGCTCGCGACTCTTGTGTCAGAGCGTCACACAATTACCGCAGGGTACTCCCACGGCAGGCAGAGATCCTCACTCTGCCGCTGTCTCTATATCGCGTTTAAACACTTTTCCACTGTCGTCTGGTTGCCCTCCCGTCTCTGGTCCCTGTTTGCTCTCTCTGTATCCCTCTCATGTGCCTCCGCTTCTTCTGGTTGCTAGCGTGTGGGGGACGATGTGGAATGGAGCGCCTGCGGTGGTTGGTCGCCATCGTGTGGGACCAATGCGAGGCCCTGCTCTCTATTCTCCCGTCACCCACACCTGGTCCTCACCTTAGACAGCAGCCAGGTGTAGCACAGCTCCCCCAGTTCCATCGTCACCTCCTCGTCTTTTTACTGTTCCTTTTCACATCCCTTGCCTCCACCCACTCCTTCTCTTGTGTGTCTCTTAAAAGTCAGTCTGTACCACCCATTACTGGCCCAACAGGTGTCAGTGGTTAGCATTGATTGCGTAGGTATTTACCATGCATTTATCTACTCATTAATACTACTGGGTGACTTTATCATAGCACTGAGATATGGGTAGATACATCTTTTTGTAGATAAAACTTTTTGTAGATAAATCTCTTTATGCAAATCAAGAGACAGAGAATACGTTATTACATCTCCAATGGGTAGTATGTTTTGTGTGAAAACAGAAGTGTACCAAGAATAATACCACTTGTAAATGCTAGGGGGGTAATGTTATCTGTTTCTGCTTTAAAAAAATTAGAAGCATGGCGGATTTAGAAATTAGTCTTGTGATTTTTTACATTAATTAAAGTTGGAGTGTGGGACTGTTACATATGAATGTCCGTTGCATTCAAGTCCTTGCCAAACAAGGTCACACACTACTGATTAATTAATTAATGATCACCTCAAGGGAAAGTATACAGTATACAGTATTCTCTGTATACTGGAGTTGTGATGTTGGGCGACCGTGGCAACTTTTCTGTGCTCGCGCACATATGCCTGCAGGTGAGGTCGCCGCCATTACTTTAATCCTTCCGCTGAACGTTGAGTTTCTTTTTTATCTGGAGTATCAGCTGCAGAAACTTTTCTTGGATGCTTCTTAGGATTTTATGCCATGCTGGGGTCTCTCCCATATGGTAACTATGACAATAACTCAGCAGTATGTGCTAGACAGCTATTTTATAAAGGATGAACTCTGTGTAATTGAAGGGGAAAACATAGCCATGCCTTAAATGGCAAAACTCTTTTTGAAAAAGCAAAAATGAATAATACACTGAATTATGAAGACCTTTTAGTTTTACAGGGGTGAAACACAACATAACAGTCTGTAACACCGTCCATAGAGTCTAAGCATTTTAAATACACACAGCAACATTCAAATGACAAACAGCCATAAACTGTAAAAACACCGAATTGACAGAAAGCAAAATGTCTTCAGTACGGGATGGAATAAAACTGCCTCAGTATCTCAACAAAATAATGCTGTGATCTTTGTGTCAGAAATACAGGTTATGTGTCTCATTCCTTACTGACACAATAAAGCCATACTCCCCCAACAGATTGCTAATTAGAGCAGAGATCTAATGGAAAAATCAAGCAAAAAAAAAATACTCTAATCCACATTATTCAAAGTTCTTTCACTTGTAAGACATCAATGAGCCTAGGAATCACAACATACCAGTTATTAAATATTGACAATATAAAATATAATGTCACCCGTAGGTTTCTGAAGAGCCATTGTTAAGCGAGCGGCTCTCAAGCCACCAGGAAGTGAGGTAGGTGTTAAAGCTAATTTCCGCGGTGGCCAAACTGGAATTACACTTCCGTGTCCGTCACATGGTGCCATGGGGCGCAAAAATACTTTTTCTCATTGACATTACATAAGGAAAAAGACGCCTGTAAATCAACGTATGTTATTTTAAAAGTAAAGCAACTTCACGGTGCAAACACTTTAAAAGTACTTATCATTAAATCATTAGGTCCTAAAAGTTGTGAAATGCACTGAAAACCGAACTCAGTAAATTTCCTTCCTTCAATCATTTGACTGAGCCAAGACCAAAAAGTCGAGCCATTAATAAACTCCCGAATAATCAGAAAATGGGCGTCGTCAGTGCAGTTGAAGCCCGGTTGATGCAGCAGAGCATAAAGCTAGTGGCTTGACACGCCAAATAATAAAAATGTACACCGGTACAGATGTCATGAATAGGGAAATTAGCTTTAGGTTTTTACCAAAACCGTTTTTTGTACCAGACTGTAAACATGTTTATTTCTGCTGTAAAGTTGGGCATTTTAACATGGGCACTTCTGCATACTGCTCAGCCTCGGAGGTTGCCGCTTGTTATGAACACATACAGTACTGACAGTGTCTAGACTCTCTGATCACAAACAGTTCGTCATGGCGGTTGTCTATCGCCCTCCCAAACCCCACCCATCATTCCTCTCTGACTTCTCCGACTTTCTAACCCAGCTCTGTTCTCCCTCCCCCTCAATCCTCCTCCTCTGTGATTTCAACATCCACATGGACTCCACTGACTCCACAATAACCGGTGACTTCACTGATATGCTCGGAGTGACCGGTCTCCTCCGTCCTGCACAAAGCTGATCGAGCTGTGAACAGCACAACAACATTGAATCAACGAGCAGCATGTCCCCATCAACAAAGACAGCACGCTGCTTTCATTCAACTCAAAGGATTCACCAGCTAAGTTAACAGCTGAGAGCTAAGTAGCCTTTTGAACTGAACTTCCACTGCCCATTAACTTTACACGGCTAAGTAGGCATAGAATTGCTATACTGTTGTAAATGTATGAACATGTGTGATTTTGATATATAATATATAATATAATTATGATATGTCACCACATGTGCGAATGACTTGCTCTGAGCGTCTAACATTGAGGTGGGTTTACATTGGATTTACTTGAAAGCCTGTGCGCCTTAAACAGACGCTAGGATGCTTTGTGCAGAAGACTCAGAGGGCTGTGACGTTGGTATTTGACGCCCTGGGAATGAGACCAGGCTGAAATATTGGACTTCAGGTGAACAGAATTATGACTCCAAATTAATGCTAATGTTGCTAATGTGTAAATAGGCAACAGTTTGCTTACACGTTAGCCATAACACATTTATAATACCCATAACAAGTTGTTATTTATCCATAAAATGCAGCCTGAGGGCATTCTTATTAAAAACTTATTTAGCAACATCACATTTTCTTCTTGATTTTAAGCCAGCGAAACTCATAAATCTAATGCATTTGCATTATTACTAACTTTAAAGCCAGTATCCATTCATCTAGAACTCTAGTAGCCATAGATCCTGTGAGCTGCAGCGACTTTTTTCCTCACTTAATTTCAGATTATTCAATATGTCACTTGAATAAAGTTTTTACCCATCATGATTCTTGAAGGTGTGATTTATTTGCCACTTTGCTATACTGCCAACATTTAATAGCTTGTGGGTTAATTGTTAAGGCGGGTCCCTGGAAATGGATCAATCATACACAGCTGTAATAATGACTTTCTAATGGTTTATTGAGGCCACCTTCCTGCCCTGCAGAGTCCACCTTTATTCCCACACCATGGCCAACAACATTTTACATCCTTCTTCCAGATGAAGGGGGTATCAACTTCTACAGCTCAGAGCCTGTGCAATAAATCAGAATATTTAACATGGAGGCCTGAGACGTTTGGAGTGCATATTGCTCAACTTGGATACACTTATAAGCATTGGGCGTATGGATGGTGTGTAGAGTGTAGGGAGACTGTCTGCTGCATCATTATGGTGCTGTGTTTTTCTATGTCTTATTAATGGTCTGGGGTACTAGTTTGTTTTTCATGGGAAGTGAGCCTTGAAGAGTGTGAAGGGGAGGTTGGAGAGTGAGTACTGGTGGGAGGCAGGGAATGACAGGTTGAGGTAGCAGAGAACATTTGTAAAATCAGCCAACCAAGGACAGTGAGAAACTCTATACTCTCTTCCAGATTAGAGATATTAGGAAATATTTTGGATATTTGGAGATATGTGTGGAGGCTGCAGGGAAAATAAGTCATCTATTTATGTCAAGGGTAAAGATATTTTAAAAGCTGATACTGCAGATTGTACTTATTTTCACATGTAGATTATAAGGTTAGATAATTGACTTGGTGAATTTTGGAGCTAAAATACCCACAACCCAAAAATACTGTAAGTACCTCACTCGCTGACCGGCCAATTCTGTCCCTTGGCTTTAAATGATCTGAACCGAAGAAACAAATGTTTTATCAAAAGTAGGACCCAAGACATTACTCTTTCTAGTTTCCTTCATGGTCTATTGGAACACACTGTGTGCTGTCAGTGCATCTGTCTGGCCGTTCCTTGAACTATCCACCTGCTTATAATTATTTTGATTCTGCGTATCTGGCATATCGTCAAAGCTATCCCCTTTATTTCGCCTCGCTGAATTACAGCATGTTCTTATATGGCTCATATAAATCCAGGGGAGTGTCCCATACAATAGATTTCGCTTAAGGAATAACAATTATCATAGGGGCTGACTGTTAAGGATGACACCTTAGGATAGTGATGTCCCTTGGTTGTTCTCTGTTACCGAGTAAGACATCTCATCAGATGTCATTGTTTGGTATATTTTCCTTATTGTCAAAGAATTCCATTAAAAGAGCAAAACCAACAATGTGTTCATCTGTCTCTCAATACTCTTTGATTTCCCGACCCTCTCAGCTCCAAGGCCATTGGTTCCTACTAAAGACATAGATTTATAAATTCATAAGCTCATAAATTTATAGATTAATTTATTTATTTTTTAAGAAACACTTATTCATTTTTTTTAAACTGCTGGAAACTATTTTCTAGCAAACATTTCTGTTTAAAAGTCAAAGTAAAAATAAAATAATGCATTTGTTGAGGTCTATTTTCAACTGTGTACATTAGTAAGTATTTGCAACAACATGAGCACATTAAATTATTATGGGGACTTGCTAACTGTCAGTAGCAAGCTTGGTAGCTCAGCATTTTACCGGATGGAATCGTACCATCAGTTCCTGATCGACTGTTTGTGAGATATTAGAGAAGCGAGAGGGATTGTAAAGGATACAAGGTTTGGGGTTATTATTAGATTAATCCAACAATCATTGTTTCAAGTTAAAGAGAACATTTTTGTGAGGTGGAAAGTGTTATGTTATGTTATGTGGAGCCTGCTATAGAGAACTAGGTCTGGATTATGATATCCAGGTCTGATATAATTATGTCCACAGAGAAGGCATCCTACTCTGATTAAAAGGTCCAGATGTAGCTCCAGACAATTCTACTCTATTGAAATGTATACCTAGAGCTTGAAAAAGTCAGCAACCCCTCAGAATATTAAGATCTTACTAATATTCAAAGTATTGAAAGTTTGACAAATATAAATATGTTGCTATCTTCTTGCTGAATTTGTGATCTCATGATGAATGTATGATTCCTCCCAGACACCCTTTCTGTGTGGTTCCCATATTACTCTAACAAAAAACACCATTCTGCATACTCAAATCATATGATTTATTGCAGGTAATAAGGGTTCTTAATGTTGGCTGACTCACATGAGATCGAAGCAGCTTTTTAATAATTAATCCACTAAACTGGAGCACACTCTTTATCTCTTTCACTCTTCCCTTTGGCCTTCCACCTTTTGTCCTAACATTTCATCTCTAATGATCCTGAACAGTTTGTTTACTTTAAATGCTTTATAAGGTGGATGAATATTAATGCTGGGACATAATAGGAAGGCAGATCATTAAATAAATTATGGCGTTAAGGTCGCTGATGCTAGCTATGTAGGCAGTCAAAGGATAATATTATAATTAGGGCTGTCAAGCGATTAAAATAAATAATCTAATTAATTACAAGCTTTGTGATTGATTCATCTAAATTAATCGCATATGTCAATATTTGTGAGAAGCATTTCAAAATATTCAAATGGTTTTTGGAAGATGAGTGAATCAATGAGTAGGCATTATAAACTGGTCAACATGTCTTTTATTTCAATACTATTTCTCCAATATCTTGTATGCCACAATTATCTTAGACAACACAGACCATCAGTTTGACATAAAGTGCAATTTCAAATCGGGTATAACATCTTTCATTGGACAATAAACAATATCTTTAAAAGTTGTGTAATTTGACGCCATCTGTAAAGCCTCCGTTAACCCCCTGTCCTCCACCACCTGCAGTCCATTGCAATACATTTCCTGATGGTGTCACAGTTTTGCACTTTGGTTTCCTGTTTTATTTTGAAGTTTCACTCCCCCTTGTGTCGTGTCTTGTTTTACTCCGCTGCTGGACCTCCACAGACTCCCGCTGCTGCTGGACCGCTGCAGAACTCAGCTGTTCCCCAACTGTTCCCCAGCTGCCCCTCGAGAACCAAGCTGTTCCCCAGCTGCCCCTCGAGGCCCCAGCTGTTACCCAGCTGCCCCTCGAGACCCCAGCCCCTGTGCTCTCTCTGTCCCTCGAGACCCCAGCCCCAGTGCTCCCTCTGTCCCTCGGGACCCCAGCCCCTGTGAACTCTTCGCCTCCCCAGACTCCGGTGTTCCCTTCTCCTCCCGAGACCCCTTCAATCCCCTCTCCTCCCGAGACCACTTCGATCCCCTCTCCTCTCCAGACCCTAGTGCTTTCTCATGCCCGGACTCCAGGCCGGCCACTAGAGCGGCTCCGCCAGCCTCCAGCACGGCCTCTCCGCCGGTCTCCTGTGCGGCTCCGCCCGCATCCAGCCTGTTCTCTCCGCCGGCCTCCTGAGTGTCTCCGCCGGCCTCCAGAGTGGCTTCGCCAGCCTCCAGCCCGGCCTCCTGAGTGTCTCTGCCGTCCTCCAATCTGTTTTCTGCATTTGGGTCCTCCCCTGTCCTGAACCATGACAGATGGAGTTGTTAATGTGTCTCAGGTAGACCGACTCATTCTGCGTCTGAACGCCTGATCGAGAGATAGCAGCTTTGCGTTGAGGTGATATTTCAGGCTTGAAGTTCTCTGATGGTTCGAACATTCTTTGCTGCAGGAATCACACAGAACGGTGCATCAACAGTTACATTCGGGAGTTTATTAAATGTAAACTTTCCATTTACTGGGCCAAGTAACGTTTTCTCATCCACTTCATCATGTTGACGAGGCTACTGTGGCTGCGCTAACATCAAGGGTCATCTAAGAGTGCAATTAATCTGCGTTATTTTTTCTGTGATTAATTCATCTAAATGAATGCGGTAATTTGAGTTGATTGATAGCCAGTCTGATAGAAAAGAGATCAAGCATGAATATATTTTATATGAGAAACAAATAAAGTACTGGTAAAAGTACTTGACGAACCCTCAATTATCTGTCTATAAATGTGGATTATTGCATCTGAGTGGATTCTTATAAATTCACGTTCAGAAATAACTCCTTAATCGACATATTTTTTGGATCAGTGTGTAAAAAATCAAGCTAAACTGAACCCTGAACTGATACTTCGGCTTCTGTGTCATCAGAAAATGACAGTTAGGATGCATCACGCGCTACTCCACAAAACTGAATGAGGTGTGTACTTTTGTTTTGTTGTGCACTTTATATAATTTATTTTATTTTCAGTTTACTTAAAATACATGTCTGTTAACAAAGTCCATGTAAGTGTGTCTCTTATCTGTACAAAATGTAAATCTGTTTAAATTAAGTGAATTGGGATTGAGATCATTCTTACTTCCAGAAGGTGGCAGTAATGCAACACAAGCTGCCATATATCCCAGAGGAAGAAGATTAAGATGCTTCAGACTGGCCACTTGACTGCTTTTAGTTTCCTTCAAAATCAACAAGTTGCTGTTTGTCCTTGTTTTTTTAGATGGAAGAGGTAAGAGGACATTTCTTTTCAGCCGCACCTATAATTATTATTACTATTAACCTTTAATACCTAACCATTTGCTTCAAATGAGCCCTGTCTGTAATCCAGACAGACTACACTCACACCCAGGTCGCCACCAGGTCAATGAATAACATGCTTTGCGAAGTCGATTCCTTTACGAATACCCTAAATCTCTATTAGCCTGAACAGAACAGCCTAGCAAAATCCCAGTAGTCCCCCTAATTCTCAGGTCTAATGGTAGGAAAGGTGGCAGCATCAACCTTGTGCACAAAAAATTGTATTGTTAGATCACCTGTCACATGTGTCTTATCTACTTCTCCCAGACAACTCAAAAGGTTACGTCAGTGTGAAGGGGGGGATATGTTTATTTAGTAGTGTGTGTATCTTTAGTAATAAATAGAAAGTAAGAACATGATTATATGCTAATATTGTTATGTAAATAATTGATTAACTACCCTTTCACACTACAAAGCCAATCTGGAATTTTGACAAAATTGAGGTTCCTGTCTGGAAATAGGTTTGTGCTAGAAAGGCATAAATCTAGTAAAATATACATTATATTTGTATTTATAGCCCTGACTGCAGCAATCATCTGTGCAGCAATCATCTGTGAGTACTGAGTCATTTATGTCCAACCAAAGAGATAAAGTATTGTAGAAAACAAATACATTTCTTCTACATAATGTTATAAGAGCTGAATTCTCACTGCTTGGGGAAATGCTTTACTATATGGCAGAAAGCCCATCTGTATTAAAAGCCCACACATTCTCTCTTACCTGTAATGGTTCCTTACACTTTCTCAGCATCATGGGAGAAAAGGCCACAATGAATAACTTATTGATTTTGGCATAGCGAAAACATAAGAGCCTTAAGGAGGCCCAAATCCTACGGATGTAATTTGGCCAGCATTTATCTTGATTATGGTCAATTTTAACCTTTAAGGATGAGGTAAGTAGAGGCTATTAATCAAAGTCACAGCGAGGGAGTACATGAAGTCTAATCCTATGGTAACACTGTCATCAGATCTTCAGCCGCAGCTTATTTTAAGGACTGTTGTTGTTGTTGGTTACCCTAACAGTCAAAGTAGGATTTATGGATTGAAGCTTAGCATTGCAGTTGATCTTTAAAAAGTGGGGTACCCCTAAATTATTTGAATATTGTTTGCATAAGTTGTATAGTTTAATGCTGCCCATCACCCACGTCAGCATTTAAAGCAGAGGCAATATGTCTTAGCCAAATACTCAAACTGTAGTGTCTTGGAAATTAAAAATGAGTTCACTTGTCATGAGCCCTCTCCCTGCCTGGTAACACCACTAATTGTTTTCAATTACCTCCACCTGTCTCTGCTCCACCCTCGTTAACTTACCAGCTGCACTGCATTTACTACTCATCATGCCCTGTATAGAAAGCCCTGTTTTTCAGTCCACACTTGTCAGATCATCTGCAAGCCTACATCGGAAATCCTGCCTGCCTGCCTGCCTACCTGTCTGCTTTCAACTCTGACTCCTGATCTGTGATCTGTTACTACTACTCTGATCTGATCTCCAGCCCCGGTAAACCCGACTTGCCTTCCGCCTTACGACTACGAGTTTAGAATATCCCTGGTGTGTGTGTGTGTGTGTGTGTGTGTGTGTGTGTGTGTGTGTGTGTGTGTGTGTGTGTGTGTGTGTGTGTGTGTGTGTGTGTGTGTGTGTGTGTGAGAAAACCTTGATCTCGAAATTGCGCTCCTGGGTCCTCGTCTGTCCTGACATCACTACATCATTAAGTCACATGTCTCATAACAACAAACACTTGACCTAATTATGTCGACAGTGGAAAGACATGTAAATATGCTTAGCCATGGAAACACATTTCAGAGTTAGTAATAGCACCGAAGCATTGCCACAGCTGAGTTAAATGGCTTTGGTTATCGAAGCTCAGCTCTTTCTAGCCTACAAATGTAATAAATCGAGAACAGATTAGCGTGCCTCAATGTTTACCTTGAGCCATTGAAAAGACACTGCTGGGGATTTAAGAAATAGCAGGGCCACATCCTGCACAAACAATTAACCAGGGAACGGGAAAAACAAGTCATTACGAGGTTACTATTGAGTTTGAAGCAATCCTCAGATACAGTTCAGAGCATAAACAAATGTTATACCTCAAATAGTTCAAGCAAAGATTAATGTTTTATTTTTTTACAAAGGCTTGTTATAAAAAATACAATTAGGACAGAGAAATTAATCCAGGAGTAATCGTTTTTTATAAAAGTGTTTGAGACTGGCAGACAGGATCTGGATGAGAAGAATTGTGGGTGTGTCCTCACATACAGTACATGCATACAAACATACAGTACATACAATGCATTCATACAAACATACAGTACATACATACACATATAAAAATACATACAGTACATACATACAGTACATACATACATGCATGCAAACATGCATACATACACAGATACTACATACCATACATACATACATACATACATAAATAAATAGATACATACATAGATACTGCATACATACAAACATACCATACATACAAACATACATACAAAGATACTTCATACTGTACATACATACAAACAAAAATACATACAAATATACATACATAGATACTACATACATATATACAAACATACGTACAAACATACATACAGTACATACATAGATACTACATACAGTACATACATATATACAAACATACGTACAAACATACCATACAGTACATACATACAAACATACATAGATTCTACATACATACATACAAACATACATAGATACTACATACAACATACATACATACAACATGCATACATAGATACTACATACATACATACAAACATACATCACATACATACATACATACAAACATACATAAATAGATACATACAAACATACATAGATACTACATACATACAGTCCCCTCCAAAACTATTGGAACAGCGAGGCCAATTCCTATATTTTTGCTGTACACTGAAAACAATTGAGTTTGACATCAAAAGATGAATATGAGCTTCTATCCATCCATCCATCGTCTACCGCTTATCCGGGATCGGGTCGCGGGGGCAGCAGCTCCAGTAAGGAACCCCAATCTTCCCTTCTCCGGGCCACATCCTCCAGCTCCGACTGGGGGATCCTGAGGCGTTCCCAGGCCAGTGAGGAGATATAATCTCTCCACCGAGTCCTGGGTCTTCCCCGGGGTCTCCTCCCAGCTGGACGTGCCTGGAACACCTCCCTAGGGAGGCGCCCAGGTGGCATCCTTACTAGATGCCCGAACCACCTCAACTGGCTCCTTTCAACGTAAAGGAGCAGCGGCTCTACTCCGAGTCTCTCACGGATGGCTGAGCTTCTCACCCTATCTCTAAGGGAGACGCCAGCCACCCGTCTGAGAAAACCCATTTCGGCCGCTTGTACCCGTGATCTCGTTCTTTCGGTCATGACCCAACCTTCATGACCATAGGTGAGGGTAGGAACGAAGATCGACCGGTATATTGAGAGCTTTGCCTTCTGGCTCAGCTCTCTTTTCGTCACAACGGTGCGGTAAAGTGACTGTAATACCGCCCCCGCTGCGCCGATTCTCCGGCCAATCTCTCGCTCCATTGTCCCCTCACTCGCGAACAAGACCCCGAGGTACTTGAACTCCTTCACTTGGGGTAATGGCTCATTCCCTACCCGGAGTAGGCAATCCACCGGTTTCCTGCTGAGAGCCATGGCCTCAGATTTGGAGGTGCTGATCCTCATCCCAACCGCTGCACACTCGGCTGCGAACCGATCCAGTGAGTGTTGAAGGTCACAGACCGATGATGCCATAAGGACCACATCATCTGCAAAGAGCAGCGATGAGATCCTCAGGTCACCGAACTGCAACCCCTCTCCTCCACGACTACGCCTCGATATCCTATCCATGAACATCACGAACAGGATTGGTGATAAAGCGCAGCCCTGGCGGAGGCCAACATTCACGGGAAACGAGTCCGACTTACTGCCGAGTATCCGGACACAACTCTCGCTTTGGGCGTACAGGGATTGGATGGCCCTCAAAAGTGACCCCCTCACCCCATACTCCCGCAGCACCTCCCACAGTATCACCCGGGGGACCCGGTCATACGCCTTCTCCAGATCCACAAAACACATGTAGACCGGATGGGCGTACTCCCAGGCCCCCTCCAGGATCCTTGCAAGAGTAAAGAGTTGGTCTGTTGTTCCACGACCAGGACGGAATCCGCATTGTTCCTCTTCAATCAGAGGTTCGACTACCGGCCGAACCCTCCTTTCCAGTACCTTGGAGTAGACTTTACCAGGGAGACTGAGAAGTGTGATACCCCTGTAGTTGGCACACACTCTCTGGTCCCCCTTTTTAAATAGGGGAACCACCACCCCGGTCTGCCAACCCCTAGGCACTGTCCCAGACTTCCACGCAATGTTGACGAGGCGTGTCAACCAAGACAGCCCCTCAACACCCAAAGCCTTCAGCATTTCTGGACGGATCTCATCAACCCCTGCGGCTTTGCCACTGTGGAGTTGTTTGACTACCTCAGTGACTTCCATCAGGGAAATTGACGATGATCCCCCATCAGCTTCCAGCTCTGCCTCAACCATAGAGGGCGTGTTAGTCGGATTCAGGAGTTCCTCAAAGTGCTCCTTCCACCGGCCGATAACCTTCTCAGTTGAAGTCAGCAGGGTCCCACCCTTGCTGTACACAGCTTGGATGGTTCCTCGCTTCCCCCTCCTGAGGTGCCGGATGGTTTTCCAGAAGCACCTTGGTGCCGACCGAAAGTCCTTCTCCATAGCTTCTCCGAACTTCTCCCACACCCGCTGCTTTGCCTCTGACACGGCAGAAGCTGCCGCCCTTCTAGTCCTTCGATACCCTGCAACTGTTTCCGGAGTCCTCCCGGATAACATAACCCGGAAGGACTCCTTCTTCAGTCGGACGGCTTCCCTGACCACCGGGGTCCACCACGGTGTTCGAGGGTTACCGCCCCTTGAGGCACCTAAGACCTTGAGACCACAGCTCATCACCGCAGCTTCAGCAATAGAGGTTTTGAACATCGCCCACTCAGGTTCAATGCCCCCAACCTCCACAGGGATGGCTGAAAAGCTCCGCCGGAGGTGTGAGTTAAAGATCCCCAGGACAGGGGCTTCCTCCAGACGTTCCCAGTTCACCCGCACTACCCGTTTGGGTTTACCAGGTCTGTCCAGAGTCTTCCCCCACCCCTTGATCCAACTCACCACCAGATGGTGATCAGTCGACAGCTCCGCCCCTCTCTTCACCCGAGTGTCCAAAACATGCGGCCTCAGATCAGATGATACGATTACGAAATCGATCATTGACCTTTGGCCTAGGGTGCTCTGGTACCACGTGCACTTATGAGCATCCTTATGTTCGAACATGGTGTTTGTTATGGCCATTCCATGACTAGCACAGAAGTCCAACAACAAACGACCGTTCGGGTTTAGATCAGGGAGGCCCTTCCTCCCAATCACGCCTCTCCAGGTGTCTCCATCGTTTCCCACGTGTGCGTTGAAGTCTCCCAGCAAGACTACGGAGTCCCCTACTGGAGCCACCTGCAGGGCTCCATTCAGGGTCTCCAAGAAGGCCGAATACTCAGAACTGCAGTTTGGGGCATAGGCACAAACAACAGTCAGAGTTTTCCCCCCCATAACCCGAAGGCGTAGGGAGGCGACCCTCTCGTCCACCGGGATAAACTCCAACGTGGCGGCGCTCAGCCGGGGGCTAGTGAGTATCCCCACCCCGGCCCGAGGCCTCACACCTTGGGCAACTCCGGAGAAGAATAGAGTCCAACCCCTATCCAGGAGTACGGTTCCAGAGCCAAGACTGTGCGTGGAGGTAAGCCCCACCAGATCCAACTGGTAGCGATCCACCTCCCGCACTAGTTCCGGCTCCTTCCCCCACAGAGAGGTGACGTTCCACGTCCCCAGAGCCAGCCTCTGCTGCCCGGGTCTGGTCCGTCGAGGTCCCTGACCATCACTGCCACCCGTGTGACAGCGCACCCGACCCCAGCGGTTTTTCCCATGAGTGGTGGGCCCACAGGATGGATGGATGGGAGGCACCACGTAGCTTCTTCGGGCTGTGCCCGACCGGGCTCCGTGGCAAACCCGGCCACCAGGCGCTCGCTGTCGGGCCCTCCCTCTGGGCCTGGCTCCAGACGGGGGCCCCGGGCTTCCTCCGGGCAGGGTCTCTCCTTTCCTTTCCCTTTCTTTCATGAAGTCGTTTTTGAACCATTCTTAGTCTGGCCCCTCGCCTGAGACCAATTTGCCTTGGGAGACCCTACCAGGAGCACTAGGCTCCAGACAACACAGCTCTCAGGTTCATAGGGACACACAAACCTCTCCACCACGATAAGGTGATGGTTCCCAGAGAGGCTATGAGCTTCTATTTCCAGGTATTTACATCTAGATCTGATAAACAACTTAGAAGATAGCATCGTTTTTAACAGAACACCACATTTTTAGGTGAGCAAAAGTATAGGAACAGAGACTTAAAATAGTGTGAAAAGTGAATAATACTTAATATTTTGTTGCAAATCCTTTGCAATAACTGCCTCAAGCCTGCCACCCATTGACGTCATCAAACCTTTGCATTCTTCTTTTGTGATGCCTTTCCAGGCTTTCACCTCAGCCTCTTTCACTTTGTTTGTTTGTTTCAGGGGGTTTCTCCCTTCAGTCTCCTCTTTAGCAGGTAAAATACATGCTCAATAGGGTTCAAGTCTGGAGATTGACTTAAACCTTTCACTTCTTTCCCCTGGTGAACTCCTTGGTGGTTCTAGCAGTGTGTTTTGGGTCGTTGTCTTGCTGCATGATGAAGGATCTCCCGATCAGTTCGGTTGCATCTCTCTTTAAGTTGGCAGAAAAATGTTTCTGTAGACTTCTGCTGCTGCCACCATGTGTTGCATCATCACCATGTGTTGCATCATCAAAGAAGATCAATGAGCCCGTCCCAGAAGAAGCCATGCAAGCCCCAGCCATGACATTACCTCCACTGTGTTTCAAAGATGAGCTTGTGTTTGGGATCATGAGCAGATCCCTTCTTTCTCCACACATTAGCCTTTCCATCACTTTAGCAAAGGTTCATCTTTGTCTCATCAGTCCATAAAACTTAAAACAAAAACAAAAAAACTCTGTACTTTTTGGCAAATTCTAATCTGGCCTTCTTGTTCTTATTGCTAATGAGTGGTTTGCATCTTCTGGTGTAGCCTCTGTACTTTTGTTCCCAATATCTTCTGCGAACGGTGGATTTTGAAACCTTCACTGCTGCCCTCTGGAGATTGTTGGTGATGTCACTGACAGTTGTTTTAGAGTTTTTCTTTACAGTTCTCACAATGTTTCTGTCATCAACTGCTGATGTTTTCCTTGGTCTACCAGTTCGACGTCTGTTGCTCAGTACACCAGTGGTTTCATTTATTGTTTGAATTATCAATGCACAGGACACACATGGGCAACAAAAAACACCTGTCAGTCACATGTTCCAATACCTTTGCTCACTTGAAATATGTATCTGTGTACATACATACATACATATATACTACTTACATACAAACATACCTACAAACAAACATACATATATACAAACATACATTACATACATACAAACATACATAAATAGATGCATACCTAAACATGCATAGATACTACATACATACAACATACATACGTACCAGCCCGCACACCTCTATGCTTCCTTGATGGAGTGTACAGAAAACCCAGCTTTTATGTGCCCCGTGAAGCTAAATAACCAAATCCGGCAGAGGGATTATAATGGCATGGCTTAGGTGTGTGACGCACTGAACCACTTCAGCCAATTGTTTCGAAAATGGGTTCATTACTCGAAGCTTCTGGCGAAGTGCAAGGCTGCAGTGGATTTAAATATCTTTGCCCTGAAAATTCTTTGACGCACACATATAAGACTGATTATAATATTCTATTTAAAAATAAAGATTGATGATTGTGTTATTACGTGTTATTGAGAAGAGAGTGCCTGGAAGAAAATGTAGGCTGTTTACGCCTTCAATGATAGTGCAGTTTAAGATTGGACAGAGAGAAGGAGAATGACATGCAGCAAATAGCAGCAGGTTTGTTTCTAACCCCGGGCCACTGCGGCAAGCATTTGAATGTGGGTCGCCTGCTCTACGAGCTGCGCCACTGGGTAAGTGTAATGTACACGTTGGATGTACATTATTCTTTCAACAGATTTAGATTTGGTATCTTTACTTGCTCACAAGGAAGATGATGCTGGCGTGCATAACAATGGTTTTGCTAGTTGGCTGGCTCCATAATGATCCAATACAAACGCAATACCAACAACTCAACAGCAACAACGCATACTACGACAACAAATATGCAGTTATAAAGTGTTGAGACGGTAAAATTCAAAACTGTCTCAACGAATAATGCCAGTGAATAATATTTATTGATATTGAATTATCTATAATATGGTGTCTGTCAATGGCAGGGTCAGAAGGAAAAGTGGAAACTAATTGGGGAGAGGGTTGTGATATGAATGTGCTTGTATTACTTGGTTTGTGACTTTACTTATGTTACTAGGGACAACGTTTTTATTCATTTTCATTAATTTTTATTTAAAAATAACAACATTTCTACAGTGCTGGGCTTCAGGCGGTTTCTCTTCTTGATGATGATTTCTCCTGCTTTAGAACACCCTTTCACAGGGCACATATGAAGCTGGGGTACAGAGAAACGCAACAGCAAATTTGTACAAGTTGGGATATATATTTCTCTGTTCTTCCCAATCAAATCAAATAAAATAAAATGTATTTGTATAGCCCAATATCACAAATTATACATTTGTCTCAGTGTGCTTTACAGACTGTACAGGTTACGACACCCTCTGTCCTTAGACCCTCGCATCGCACAAGGAAAAACTTCGTAAAAGAAACCCCATAATTAAAGGGGGAAAAATGAATGAAACCTCAGGGAGAGCAACTGAGGAGGGATCTCTCTCCGAGGACGAACAGACGTGCAATAGATGTCGTATGTACAGGATAAACAACATAGTACAAATATAACATTTGACAGAAAATTATGTTGTGTTGAAAAAGAGAAAGTTTGGATGAATCCAGGAAAATGTCAAAAAGGCTTCCCGGTGTCCAGCAGGAACTGGGCAGCAGGCGCAGCCACAATTCCTGATCCTGACGTAAACTTTATCAGTGGCAACCTGCCACATGAGACACAGAAACTCCGGGGATGATACCCCGGATGATGAGTTAGTAACATACATTTACATAAATGCATACAGATAGAGAGGGAGAAGAAGAGAGGGAGGGGAGGAGAGAGGAAGAGAAGGAAGAGAGCAGGGAGGTGTCCCCCGGCAGTCTAAGCCTATAGCAGCATAACTAGGGGCTGATCCAGGGCAAAGCTGAGCCAGCCCTAACTATAAGCTTTATCAAAAAGGAAAGTCTTTAGCCTACTCTTAAATGTGGAGAGTGTGTCTGCCTCCCGAACACAAACTGGAAGCTGGTTCCACTGGGGAGGAGCTTGATAGCTGAAGGCTCTGGCTCCCATTGTACTCTTGGAGACTCTAGGAACCACAAGTGACCCTGCAGTCTGGGAGCGCAATGCTCTAGTTGGTTTATAAGGTACTATGAGATCTTTAAGATATGCTGGAGCCTGACCATTAATTGCTTTGTAAGTCAGGAGAAGGATTTTGAATTCTATTCTGTATTGTACCGGGAGCCAGTGCAGAGCAGCTAATACAGGAGTAATATGATCCCGTTTCCTTGTTCTTGTCAATACACGTGCCGCTGCATTTTGGATCAACTGAAGAGTCTTAAGCGACCTTTTGGGACAATGAGTTGTAGTAATCCAGCCTTGAAGTAACAAATGCATGGACTAGTTTTTCTGCATCATTTTGAGACAGGATTTGTCTTATTTTTAAAATGTTACTTAGATGAAAGAAGGGAGTCCTTGAGATTTGTTTTATGTGGGAGTTAAACGACAGATCTTGATCAAAAATGACGTCAGGATTCCTTACAGTGGTGCTGGAGGCCAAATTAATGCCATCCAGAGCTTCTATGTCATTAGAAAATGCGTTTCAGAGGCGTTTAGGGCCAAGTATAATAGCTTCAGTTTTGTCTGTGTTTAACATCAAGAAGTTGCTAGACATCCAAGTTTTTATGTCCTTAAGGCATGCTTGAAGTTTAGCCAATTGATTGGTTTCATCTGGTTTAATTGATAAGGTGAATAGAATCGGTCCAAGTACAGAACCCTGCGGAACTCCAAGACTGACTTTGGCTGTCATGGAGGATTTATCGTTAACACATACAAATTGAGATCGCTCAGATAAATAGGACTTGAACCAGTTTAATGCTGCAGGGGGTTCTCCAATCTGCCCATATTTGGTTCAGCCAGGTATCTTTGGACCTCCACTGTTGCGTCCGCAGCGACATGTTGGGTCCTGGTCTGCAGGACTGGTGTCCAAACGATGCCACAGTTTGCTACCTCGAACAGACAAACAGACTGTAAGTGACTAAATACAATAACACGATTAGAAGGTATCTAGTATCCATTACCTTGAGTCACAGGCTGAGAAGCTTCTGATATGTGCGATTGTGAGGTGGAGGAGAAGGAGGAGGAGGAAGCCTATCTTTTTTAATCTGGGATTGAGCAGTGTTGCCAGGGATATGATGTTCCTTGATTGTAGGTTGTTAAGCTTCTCCCTTAACTGTCCCCTCAGACTCTCAGCCATTGCTGTGCTCTCTGGACTAGTCCCATTTCCTCCTCCTCCAGTAAATGTTGTAGCATCAATAACAGCGGAATGACTTTGGATCCAGACACTCTCTTATCCTCTGACAGCTCAACTGTGGCATCATTAAATGGAGACAGCACTTTCAGACATTCTGCAATGATTTCATATTGCCTTGATGAGAGTGGGGCAACCTCAGTACGTAGGCCTGCCAAAGCTGCTCCCACAGGTTCCCTGAGGTCATAAACACGGCGGAGCATATGGTATGTGCTATTCCAGCGTGTATCCACCTCTTTTATGAGCTTCAGTGCCGGCCGGCCCATTTGCTCCTGCACCTTTGTCAGCCTCTCCTATAAAAGTTGCGAACAAAGAGTGATTAATGCAAGTGTCACTGCAGCAGCAACCTCAACAAAAGCGTCATTTTGAATATTGCAATGAAATAAAGGAATTCACCTTTGCCGTGGTGCTGCTCTTGAAGTAGCCCACTATCTTCCTGGAGCTTGCCCGGATGTCAGACAATACAGGGTTTTGGTCCAGAGCCTTTTTTATCAATAGATTCAAAGTATGCGCCAAACAAATTGTGTGACGCAAACGAAGCTCCCTTGCACAAGCACCCATATTTGCTGCACCATCAGTCACAAGGCAAGTAACCTCGTGAGTAATATCCCACTGTGACATAAGTGCTGCTGTTACTTGTGCCAAATTCACAGCAGTATGTGCCTCCGGGAAATGCAGCACCCCTAAACAACAGAATGCAAAGAGGTGCTTGCATCTATAAAATGGCATGTCACAGCTAGATACGCATCAGTGTTGATAGAGGTCCACATATCTGATGTCAAACTAACTGCAGATGCCTTCGACACCAAAGCTTTGGCTTTCTCCTTGGATTACTTGTATCTGCCCTCCACCATAGCTTTCAAAGCCTAAAGGAAAGAAGAGAACACTCTTGGAATAGCAAATATGGGGGATGGGGAAACATGCTTTATGTGGACACATACACACCTGCCTTGTGGGGAGAACATAGTAAGGGTTGAAAGCTTTAACAAGCTTTCTGAACCCTTTGTCCTCCACAATAGTGAAGGGCTGGGAATCCTTAATCACCATATTGACCACGGCCTCCTCCACATGAGTCTTCTGTCCTGATGACAAACAAATGCAGTATACAATTACAGATATTATTAATTAGTCACATATAAAATATAAATTAATGTTGTCTATTACAAACGTACCATGTAATTTTATGTGTGTATGCTGTCTTATCATTGCACCCTAAAATGGCTTACCTGAGCTTGGTCCAGCTTGGTTGGTGTCCTTGTTTTCATGCAGGGCTCTATAATGCCTCAGCATCGATGAGGTGTTATTGCAGTATCCAAGTACTTTTGAACACAACAGACACTTCACCTTTTGAAATGAGAAGAACGACATTAGAACATGGGATGCGCTGTGTTGTCACATTTATTTACAGTATATCACGCTAGTTATTATTACTATGTGCATACCTTATTAGGTGAGATCAGCTCACAATGTTCCCAGACAGGGGAAAATCTCCTCTTTCTTGCTGTTTCCATCGCAAAAAGAAGAATCGTGAATAAATCGGAAACAAACGCACAATACAGTCGGAAGTCCACAAATTATGAAGGGGCTCAATTGCGGTTCCCTCCCCCTCATATTTCGAATCGCACTCCAAACCCGCACACCTGTTCCTGAATCAGTCGTGAGGCTACGAACGTCATCACATACGTCATCGACACAAGCCTCGATACGCGCTTCACAAAAGTCTTCCGCGATTACTCGACACACGCTTCGAAGCCTCGGCACGAAAGGACACATCACTAGTTGTTAGTACCCACAACGTTTCACCCCACAGTGTTACAATTGGCCCATACACACCTGCTCGGGGCCCATTTAGGAGTGGAAAAAACGAAATACAGAATATTAGAGCATTTTTCTGACCAGGCATTCACAAAGAAGTTGAGAATTATTGCCGAAGCTGTCCAGAATGCCAGCTCACTGCTCCCCGGCCCACATACAGAAATCCTCTAATCCCACTCCCAATTATTGAAGTCCCCTTTGAAAGGATTAGTTTAGATGTTGTTGGTCCACTACCCAAAAGTGCTCAATGGCATCAGTATATACTGGTCTTGGTGGACTATGCTACCCGTTATCCAGAGGCTATTCTCCTAAGAAAGGCTACGGCCCAGCATATCTCCAAAGAACTGTTCCTCCTGTGCAGTAGAGTAGGGATCCCAAAAGAAATATTGACAGACCAGGGGACCCCCTTTATGTCTCAAGGCACCAAGGACCTGTGCTCCCTCCTCAGGATCAAGCACCTCAGAACATCAGTATACCACCCACAAACGGACGGTCTGGTAGAGAGGTTCAACAAGACACTAAAATCCATGCTAAGGAAGTCAATTGAAAAAGATGGGCGCAATTGGGACCAGCTCCTTGCCTACCTGATTTTTGCAATTAGGGAGGTACCTCAGGCATCCACAGGCTTCTCACCCTTTGAGCTCCTGTATTCTCACAAACCAAGGGGTCTTCTTGACCTAGCTAAGGAATCTTGGGAGAAACAGCCTTGTCCTCACCACACTGTTATGGAGCATGTAGAGGCCATGAAAGACAGGGTGGCTACCATTTATCCTATTGTCAGAGAGCATATGGAAAAAACTCAAAAGGAACAGCAAGTGTCCTACAACCGCCCTGCGCAGCCCAGAGAGTTTGAGCCAGGTGACCGGGTGCTGGTACTGGTACCCACGGTTGAGTGCAAGTTTTTAGTCCCTTGGCAGGGGCCATACCAACTCATTGGAAGAGTGTCGGAAATGAACTACAGGGTAAAGCAACCAGGAAGGAAAAATCGGAACAGACTTATCATGTGAACCTGTAGCTGAGGTTCTATTAACCTCTTTTAAGGGGTGGGGGAATTTACCCGAAAATACCTACAAGTAAATTGAAAGCTACTCTTCAACCATTTGTATGAGCTGCATGATGTAGGTCTCATTCGGAAGATAAATCTCTTATTGTTCTTGCAAAATATTGAAGAATCACTCCAAGTGCTTCTGGCACTGAGTAATAGTGGTCTGAATATACTAAATTTGAAGAAAATAAACTCCACCTGAAGTTTGTTGTTGAAAAAGATGCCTGAAGATGGGTATAGCTGGTAGGTAAGAGCTGGAAAACACAATAGGAAAATTGAATCAAGTATCACCAAGTTCAGGTTCAAATTTCAGATAAAAGGGACAAAAACGTAACTTATTAGACATGTTTTTCTAAGACCAGACACCACCTAACACCAGGCGTTCACAAGCTGTGCATTTGGAGATATTATAATATTTATTGATAAAAAGGCCATAAATAACTATTGGTCTTTACTATAAATAACTATTATATACCCAACATTCCCTGCCAGTAGTAATGACACAAAGTAAATGAAGTATAAACAAAACTAATTGTAATATCTTTGTATTTATTTTGTATTTTTTAATTGATAAATAAAATGATGAAAGAATTATAACATTTATAAAAATAAAACCATGGTTGTCACATGTCTAAAGCTTCAACAGTTCATTGGTTATATAATATGCGAGTCAGCGGCAGACTGGGCTACTGCTGGCACCATCTGTGAACAAAAGAAGAGGGCTGGCACTTCCTTATCAAGTTGACACTCATTGGCTATTGAAGGTTGTCGTTTAGGCATGGAAGCTCCTATTGGCTCAAATTAAGTGTCAATTGAAAGGTCAGAGTTCGGCATCTCGTTAGCAAGCATTAAAATAGCGCTACTAGCTTGATATATACCGTTTTTACCGAGTATCATCGCAAAAATAAATACATCGATTTCAAAGATTGCAACAGCTGTTCATGGGCTTTTATTAATGTGACGATGTTCAAGATGGATATATTTTTACTGGAAACGATCTATAGGACCTCTGCAATTACACAGGAAGTGTTTTTTTTATTATTACTGATTACAGGATTATGATGAGACTTCATAGGTGAGTTGGCTCAAAATTATGGGTTTGATTGTGAGTTTGCTTGCTTGTGTGAGATGCCTAGTGTACTTGCTGTTGTGATTTTGATCTCAAAACCTTTTTGCTCACTAAATAGACGAGATTCTAAGCTTTCGAACGATATGTGGCATTGTGTAACAACTCCATCATGGCGGACTGTAAACAACACAGGGAAAGATACAACCTCTCTGAAAATGCAAAACTATCACATGACGGCCGTCCACCCGTTAAGAGGTTAAGTTGTCTCCCCCTGAAAGAGTCAGGAGCACCACCAAGAGAGGACATAAAGGTGGTCCCAGAGCTATCCCCCCAGCAACGCCAAGAGCAACACACAGAGAGTACGCTGTGGCCTATTTAGATGATATAGTGGTACATAGCACAGATTGGGAAAGTAATTTGCCCTGTGTCCAAAAACTCCTGGAGGCTCTTCGTGTAGCAGGTCTTACAGCAAATCCCTGCAAATGCAGGCTAGCCTATAATGAAACTGAGTACCTTGGATACACAATAGGCTGTGGCGTCGTGAAACCTCAGGATGCTAAACTGAGGGCCAACCAAAATTGGCCACTCCCGGTATCAAAGAGACAGGTGAAATCTTTGCCAGGCCTTCTCCAGTCTGAAGAAGGCCTTATGTTCCCACCCAGTGCTGGTGGTCGCAGACTTCAACAAGGAGTTTGTTGTTCAGAATGACGCCTCAGAGGTAGAACTTGGGGCAGTACTCTCCCAGGTGCATAAGGGGGAGGAGCACCCAGTCCTCTACAGTAGTAGGAAGCTATTGCCCGATGAGAAAAGATACTCTACGCTGGAAAAAGAATGTCTGGCTGTCAAGTGGGCCCTTGAAACCCTTCGCTATTATCTCATAGGGTGTAAGTTCACACTGGTCACAGACAATGCCCCTTTGCAGTGGATGGCAAGGAATAAAGAAACAAACCGCCGAGTAACAAGGTGGTTTCTCAGCCTACAGGCAATTAATTTCTCTGTTGTTCACATGACAGGTCGGAACCATGGGAATGCAGATGCCCGATCCAGAAGAGACGTCCTGTGGGCTTCTTTCACCCGTCGGGAGGCCTCAAGCCAGGGGAGAGGGAAGTGTGATGTCATGAGAGGGAGGGTCATATGGGAGATACGTTCCCTCCCAGTGGATGCAGCAAGGATTACAAGCCACCAGACTGCAAAACCAATCACGGGCAGTCAGGACAAGGTTTGCTGCCCAGCTGTACCATATCAGCTGATTGTCCTAGTACAGCAGCTAAAAGGGGGGAGGGAGACAGTTTAGCGAGGAGAGACAAGGCCTGAGGTGAAGAGAAGACAACAAGAGGCTTTGATTTGAATACCTGTTTTGTTTTGTTTGTCTGTAGAGAAATAAGTTAACCTGTGTAAGAAAATTAAATACACTGGATTTAAGTTTGACAACTACGTTTTGGCTGTCTTCATTTCCTGCACCCACACTTCCAGAGCTCCCAAAGGAAAGCTCCCGACCTCTCAAGACGTCACAATACATACAAAGACACAGTACATACATACAAACATATATACTTACATACATACAAACATACATACAAAGATACTACATACATGCATGCGTACTGTTACATCCGCGTAGATCGCTCCCTGAGAGACCAAGGGCGAGTCTCGACCAACTCTCCGTCTAAAGTGTGTGTGTTTTGTAGTTCTCTCTGTTGTAGTCCTCCGTTTCATACCTCTGTTGGGTGTTTGTTTTGTAGTTCTCTCTGTTCCACACTTTTATTTTAGGTAGCAGCACCTTCGCCCCCTCCTTCGTCCTCTCTCTCTCACCCATGTTGCCTAGCAGTACTGATAACATGTTTCTTATCTACTTTCTCAATAGGAATCACTCCACTTGGTAATACAAGCACTTGAATAACACAACTACTTGAATAATACAACTGTTTCAATAATACAACTATTTGACTAATACAACTCTTTGAATCTATTAGATAGGTCCTCTTTATTTACACAGTTGTATTCAATGGTTATATTAGGTATAACCTAGTAATTAAACCAACACATAGAATTAACATACATACTGAGCATTGCGTCTATATTACTGGGTCTCTTTGTTATCCAGCGTGGGTTCGTTTGACCTTCAACTTGTTTTGACCAGGGTAGTGTTGGGTTTTGAAGCCCAAAGGGCGCTGAGATTGTCTTTCAATTGAATCCAGTAAACTTCTAGTTGATCAAGATACTTATTTATTTTAAGTGATGATGACAGCATGTCAAAAAATACCCTCAGCCGAGGACACTTTCACACACCAAGTCCACAGTCCGAATCAATAAAGAGCCAGTTAGCTGTCTGTTGGTAAAAGTGAAAAAGGTACAAAAACATCATAAACATATTCTCTACTGAAGGGTGTCGTCGTCCCTCATTGGTCCATGTTGGCACGGTTATGCCCCTTGGTGGGCCGTCTTGTTGTGGCGAGATGGAGGTAGACCTGAAACTCTTTGAAGAGAACCTACAGTGCTTCACATTCATAACTAATATAGTGCTCATTATACATTTGTGCAGAAATACATGTTTGTGTGATTGAGGTGGACGAGTACATGTGATAATCATTAAATGTGACACAATACAATCAGGAGTTTATTTACTTCACAGTAGGCTTACTGACATCTCAATCTGCTTGACAGTGCATACATACATACATACATATATAGATGCATCTTTGAGGTCTTGAAAAGCGCTATATAAATTCAATTTATAATTATTATTATTAGATACTACATACATACAGTTGTGGTCAAAAGTTTACATCCACTTGTAAAGAACATGTATGTCATGGCAGTCTTGAGTTTCCAATAATTTCTAAAACTCTTATTTTTCTGTGATAGACTGATTGGAGTACATACTTCATTGTCACAAAAAAGATTTTTGAAGTTTGGTTATTTTATCAGTTTATTATGGGTCTACTGAAAATGTGACCAAATCTGCTGGGTCAAAAATATACATACAGCAACATTAATTATTCATTTTGGTAATGTAGAAAATTGTGTCAATCAAATGAGCTTTGTGGCATGGCCTCTTAACTTCTTGTGAATGATTGTGATTGACTACAGCTGGTGAGCTGTAAATAGGGCTCATTTGATACAATCATTAGACTCAGCCACAAACGCTACAATGGGGAAGTCAAAGGAGCTCAGCACGGATCTGAAAAAGTGGATCATTGACTTGAAAAAGTCAGGAAAGCGACTTGGAGCCATTTCAAAGCAGCTACAGGTCCCAAGATTAACTGTGCAAACAATTGTTTGTAAGTATAAAGTGCATGGCACAGTTGTTTCACCTCCACAATCAGGAAGAAAACGCAAGCTATCACCTGCTGCTGAAAGAAAATTGGTCAGGATGGTCAAGATTCAACTGAGAACCACCAAAAAGCAGTGAATCTGCTATGAAGTAGAAGCTGCTGGAACACAGGTGTGAGTGTCCACAGTCAAGCGTGTTTTACATCGGCATGGTCTGAGAGGCTGCCGTGTAAGAAGGGAGCTCTTGCTCCAGAAGCGGTACCTTAAGGCTCGACTGAAGTTTGCTGCTGATCACATGGACAAAGGTCAGATCAAACAGCTTTTGGTGGAGAGAAGGTGAGGCCTTTAACCCCAAGAACACCATGCCTACCGTCAAGCATGGTGGTGGTAGTATTATGCTCTGGGCCTGTTTTGCTGCCAATGGAACTGGTGCTTTACAGAAAGTAAATAGAATAATGAAGAATTAAGAATTACCTCCAAATTCTTCAGGAGAACCTAAAATCATCAGCCAGATGGTTGGGTCTTGGCTGCAGTTGGGTGTTCCAACAGGACAATAACCCCAAACACACATCAAAAGTGGTAAAGGAAGGTTAAATCAAGCTAGAATGAAGGTTTTAGAATGGCCTTCACAAAGTCCTGACTTAAACCCATCGAGAACATGTGGATAGTGTTGAGGAAACACGTCCATGTCAGGAAGCCAACAAATTTAGCTGAACTGCACCGATTCTGTCAAGAGGAGTGGTCAAAGATTCAACCAAAAGCTTGCGGATGGCTACCGAAAGTGCCTAATTGAGGTGAAAATGGCCAAGGGACATATAACCAAATATTAGCATTGCTGTATGTATATTTTTGACCCAGCAGATTTGGTCACATTTTCAGTAGCCAGTAACCAAACTTCAAAAATATTTTGTGTGACAAAGAAGTATGTACTCCAATCAGTCTATCACAGAAAAATTTGAATTAAAAAACTTATTGGAAACTCAAGACTGCCATGACATACATGACATGACAAGTTAATTACATTAAGATGTTTCTTTTGTTTAAGTGACATATTGTTAATGGTAGGGTCCATCCATCCATCCATCGTCTACCGCTTATCCGGGATCGGGTCGCGGGGACAGCAGCTCCAGTAAGGAACCCCAATCTTCCCTTCTCCAGGCCACATCCTCCAGCTCCGACTGGGGGATCCTGAGGCTTTCCCAGGCCAGTGAGGAGATATAATCTCTCCACCGAGTCCTGGGTCTTCCCCGTGGTCTCCTCCCAGCTGGACGTGCCTGGAACACCTCCCTAGGGAGGGGCCCAGGTGGCATTCTTACTAGATGCCCGAACCACCTCAACTGGCTCCTTTCAACGTAAAGGAGCAGCGGCTCTACTCCGAGTCTCTCACGGATGGCTGAGCTTCTCACCCTATCTCTAAGGGAGACACCAACCACCCGTCTGAGAAAACCCATTTCGGCCGCTTGTACCCGTGATCTCGTTCTTTCAGTCATGACCCAGCCTTCATGACCATAGGTGAGGGTAGGAACGAAGATCGACCGGTATATTGAAAGCTTTGCCTTCTGGCTCAGACTGTAATACCGCCCCCGCTGCTCCGATTCTCCGACCAATCTGTCGCTCCATCGTCCCCTCACTCGCGAACAAGACCCGAGGTACTTGAACTCCTTCACTTGGGATAATGGCTCATTCCCTACCCAGAGTAGGCAATCCACCGGTTTCCTGCTGAGAGCCATGGCCTCAGATTTTGAGGTGCTGATCCTCATCCCAACCGCTTCACACTCGGCTGCGAACCGATCCAGTGACTGTTGAAGGTCACAGACCGATGATGCCATAAGGACCACATCATCTGCAAAGAGCAGCGATGAGATCCTCAGGTGACCGAACTGCAACCCCTCTCCTCCACGACTATGCCTCGATATCCTATCCATGAAAATCACGAACAGGATTGGTGATAAAGCGCAGCCCTGGCGGAGGCCAACATTCACTGGAAACGAGTCCGACTTACTGCCGAGTATCCAGACACAACTCTCGCTTTGGGCGTACAGGGATTGGATGGCCCTCAAAAGTGACCCCCTCACCCCATACTCCCGCAGCACCTCCTACATTATCACCCATGGGACCCGGTCATACGCCTTCTCCAGATCCACAAAACACATGTAGACCGGATGGGCGTACTCCAAGGCCCCCTCCAGGATCCTTGCGAGAGTGAAGAGTTGGTCCATTGTTCCATGACCAGGACGGAATCCGCATTGTTCCTCTTCAATCAGAGGTTCGACTACCGGCCGAACCCTCCTTTCCAGTACCTTGGAGTAGACTTTACCAGGGAGGCGGAGAAGTGTGATACCCCTGTAGTTGGCACACACTCTCTGGTTTTTAAATAGGGGAACCACCACCCCGGTCTGCCAACCCCTAGGCACTGTCCCAGACTTCCACGCAATGTTGACGAGGCGTGTCAACCAAGACAGCCCCTCAACACCCAAAGCCTTCAGCATTTCTGGACGGATCTCATCAACCCCTGCGGCTTAGCCACTGTGGAGTTGTTTGACTACCTCAGTGACTTCCATCAGGGAAATTGACGATGATCTCGCTTCCCCCTCCTGAGGTGCCGGATGGTTTTCCAGAAGTACCTTGGTGCCGACTGAAAGTCCTTCTCCATAGTTTCTACAAACTTCTCCCACACCCGCTGCTTTGCCTCTGACACGGCAGAGGCTGCCGCCCTTCTAGTCCTTCGGTACCCTGCAACTGTTTCCGGAGTCCTCCCGGATAACATAACCCAGAAGGACTCCTTCTTCAGTCGGACGACTTCCCTGACCACCGGGGTCCACCACGGTGTTCGAGGGTTACCGCCCCTTGAGGCACCTAAGACCTTGAGACCACAGCTCATCACGCAGCTTCAGCAATAGAGGTTTTAAACATCGCCCACTCAGGTTCAATGCCCCCAACCTCCACAGGGATGTCTGAAAAGCTCCGCCGGAGGTGTGAGTTAAAGATCCCCAGGACAGGGGCTTCCTCCAGACGTTCCCAGTTCACCCGCACTACCCGTTTGGGTTTACCAGGTCTGTCTAGAGTCTTCCCCCACCCCTTGATCCAACTTACCCCCAGATGGTGATCAGTAGACAGCTCCACCCCTCTCTTCACCCGAGTGTCCAAAACATGCGGCCTCAGATCACATGATACGATTACAAAATCGATCATTGACCTTTGGCCTAGGGTGCTCTGGTACCACGTGCACTTATGAGCATTGTGAAGTAAATTACTCCTGATTGTATTAATCCACACTTGAAAGACTATCATATGTATTTGTCTACCTCAATCAATATGTATTTCTGCACTATGAATATATTTCTGCACTATGAATGTATTTCTGCACTATTATGTATTTTCTGCACTGAATGTATTACAAACATAATAGGGACACTTCCCCTTTAACAGAACAGGTCAACAAACCATCACTTCCTGACTGCTGATGGAGGAGCGTGATGGCGCCAACGGGGACCAATGAGGAGAAGGTCAACGCCTTCACCATGTATTTAGCCATATGTTTTACGAGCCTTTGTACACACTTGAGCGGAGCCGTCAGACAGCAACCTAGGGGTTTCTTAGCCATTCAGTCTGTGGAAACGGCGATGCGATTTGTGTCCTCAGTATTTTCTATGTTTGACATATCACGTTAATAAATATATCGATTTAACTAGAAGAGTGCTGTTTTGATTAGACATTCAAGCTCTGAGTTCTTCATCTTTTTCCCCCATTAGTATCCTTATGTTCAAACATGGTGTTTGTTATGGCCATTCCATGACTAGCACAGAAGTCCAACAACAAACGACCATTCGGGTTTAGATCAGGGAGGCCCTTCCTCCCAATCACGCCTCTCCAGGTGTCTCCATCGTTTCCCACGTGTGCGTTGAAGTCTCCCAGCAAGACTACGGAGTCCCCTACTGGATACCCGTGCAGGGCTCCATTCAGGGTCTCCAAGAAAGCCGAATACTCCGAACTGTGGTTTGGGGCATAGGCACAAATAACAGTCAGAGTTTTTCCCCCCATAACCCGAAGGCGTAGGGAGGCGACCCTCTCAGTCCACCGGGGTAAACTCCAACGTAGCGGCGCTCAGCCGGGGGCTAGTGAGTATCCCCACCCTGGCCCGATGCCTCACACCTTGGGCAACCCCGGAGAAGAATAGAGTCCAACTCCTATCCAGGAGTATGGTTCCAGAGCCAAGACTGTGCAAAAAGGTAAGCCCCACCAGATCCAACTGGTAGCGATCCACCTCCCGCACTAGTTCCAGCTCCTTCCCCCACAGAGAGGTGACGTTCCACGTCCCCAGAGCCAGCCTCTGCTGCCCGGGTCTGGTCCGTCGAGGTCCCTGACCATCACTGCCACCCGTGTGACAGCGCACCCGACCCCAGCGGTTTTTCCCATGAGTGGTGGGCCCACAGGATGGATGGATGGGAGGCACCATGTAGCTTCTTCGGGCTGTGCCCGACCGGGCTCCGTGGCAAACCCGGCCACCAGGTGCTCGCTGTCGGGCCCTCCCTCTGGGCCTGGCTTCAGACGGGGGCCCCGGGCTTCCTCCGGGCAGGGTCTCTCCTTTCCTTTCCCGTTTTTTCATGAAGTCGTTTTTGAACCATTCTTAGTCTGGCCCCTCGCCTGAGACCAATTTGCCTTGGGAGACCCTACCAGGAGCACTAGGCTCCAGACAACACAGCTCTCAGGTTCATAGGGACACACAAACCTCTCCACCACAATAAGGTGATGGTTCCCAGAATGGTAGTGGGATAAAAAAATTCACAGCATGCGTTATAGTACAAGAGCTCCAATGAGGGCTTGTTTATCTCTGGATGAGGCATGACCACATAAAATATCACTATTTCATTATGTTGTCCATAAAAAGAAAGTGTGAATTTAGGCATCAACATGGAGCTGCAGCATGCAGGATTTTCACACAATGCCACAAAACACTACCCTAGTTTGCATTTATAATTGCTAACCATTTTAATAAAACCTTTATCAGATGATCCCTTTGTATGGTTCAAAGCCAAAAACTAAGTTGTCAATGTTACATAATCTAATAGAGTTGGAATGACTTTGCTGATTCTAATTGTTTTATTCATTTGCTGCCGTATGTTCAGTCTGCTGCTGGTTCAAAGATTAATAGCTCAGCAGCCACCGTTCTGCAACAAAGTCATCGCATCACCTCCAACACAAAACACTGCTGACATGTTCAGCAACACTAATGATTCAGTGTGGTTACTTTAGCTTGAGAAGATTTTATTTTACATGCACTGAACACCTCTACGCCCTATTTCTCAAAAACACCTTACAGCTCTGGTATATTACTACTTGGTTCCTGGTGATCAATAAGATTGTTCTACCCAAGTTAATTACTGAGATCTGGGAAAAAGGCTACACTGCTAAAAGAAAATAGACCAAACTGTTCATTGTTAACATCCATCCCAGTTTACAGACTTACTGTTCTATGGGACCTACTGTAGTTGTGTGGATACAGTTTTCCTGTAGAATGAGTTTATGTTTATGTGTTTATGTTTATGTAACTAAAAAAACACAGACCGTAAGTTATTTTAGAAAATATGTATAAACTGTTGGCTTGTTTGGAACCTGCCTGATCATCTCACTGCTCCCCTGGATGTGTTGCATTTTTGCTGTTCTCAGATCTTAACAATTACTTTGATGTGTACATTGGTGTCATAACTGATAGAAAAGATGACAAAAATTACACCATCATTTTGAAATAAATAATAAACCTGGAATAGCCCTGGAGAGTGCAGAGGTCAATGGTGCATTCACATGCTCATTGGATGGTCGCATTTTTCGATTTGCTTGATTTACATTACATTACATTACAGTTAATTTAGCTGATGCTTTTGTCCAAAGCGACTTACAAAAAGTTTATTAACTTTAAGTCGTAATGTTGAAAACAACACGGGCGCTACAATGAAGATGTATTGTATTTAATTGCTCAGAGCGCTTAAACAACACGTTGCTGTCTCCGAGTTGTTCCAAATTGGCTTGAATTTTCCCAGTGGGGAACTTATTTTTACGATTATTCTGACACCACATGAATGCAGCTCAAATGTGCTATCTTGTAATTTTAAAGAAAGTGAAACATAATTTGTGTATCAGCCCCGTGATTGGAATCTGCTCCAAATTTTAATGGGTTCCTCCTTGGCCCATGTTAAACCCTTCCACCAAGTTGGGCCAGTAATTTTCCATTAACCTGACAAACAAACTAAACCCAAAGGTAATTAACCTTTAAAGAAGCCTTATTTTATTAAACCTTTTTGGTCACTTGAGGGCAGCAAAGCGAGCTGTAAACATGATATTGGCATGCTATCACCAATAAAGTTGATATGTTGTTTGAAAACAGTTGTTTATTTACACATCCAGCAGACACAGAGCAATATTAGCGGTCATTTTGAGTCATGTTTAATCAGATTGTAGCTCCTGTTTGGTCTGAACCAACTCCCGAGATCACCAGTTGGTCTCTGACTGTGTCTGCTGTGCAGCACGTCTACAGTTTCTCACTATAAACATCAGCCTGCTGCTGCTGGAAACACGGCTGATGAAAGTGCTGAGACTGACCCAACAGTGAAGCTGTGAGCTAATAGACTAAACTAGGAAGTGCTGGTGATAATTATCTGTGGGTTAATCAACATGGCAAATCATTTTATATTACACATTTGATCAATTATTCATATAAGAAAACCGATTAAAACTAAAATGATCATATCCCAAACAGTTCCTGTGTTATATAGCTGTCACTAGTTTTACTATCAGGTCAAGTTTCCATTGCACAGCCATCCCACCGCTTTATTGTATCCTCATGTGTCAACATGTCCTAATAAACAAGATGGGTATTTGCCTGTTTTCCCTTCAATATAATATTATTATAATATTATAACTCATTCGGCTGAAATGCTTTTCACTTTTCTTGTCACTTTTCATTTCCTCATTTGTTCCCATGTCTCTGTGCAGTATATTTTTTACCCATTGGCAGATATTTCCTGCCTGCTAAAGGAAGCCTCATACAGCGATGTTAAGTTGGTGACAGTGACAATTATTGGTATGCTATTGATCCTACTGAGGCGTTTTATAAAATCCATCTCCTTTGAGGCATCGATCTTCATTTGTGTTTATCATAGCCCTACTATCACAGCATGCACGACGACGTATAAGAAAGTTTACGTTCACAGAATTGTACTTTGAAAACATTTCTAAATTCTGTTGTTGGGAGATTAGCCGTTAGGATGGATTAAACAAAAGTCTCCACACTGCCGACACTTGATTTCTGCTTTAAATGTCTTGACAATTGTTGGTAAGGTCAGAGTGAATGTGACATTTGCACGTACTGTACTGGAGCATGCAAAGCAACATCTGAGTTCCTCTTCAAAAAGGCAAAGGACTGCTATGGACGTAGACCAGAATCAACCGATAGTATGATAGACACTTTACATGTACATTACTAACTCAATAGAGAGTAAGTGAAGTACCACTGGTTAAAGATGCCTAGATGTGAGCTCCACAGCTGACACATTCATGAACATGTTTTATTTGCATGAGATAGTAAATGTACTGCACCACTGCTGCAGTAGAACTATGACCACATCCTATTAGTTAGAAGTGATCTTTGTAAAGCAAGTTGGGTTTGAGGCCTGTCTCCATCATTGTGGTGGTGTGGAGGGTGTGGATACTTGTTTTATCCCTCGTTCTACTGGAGATCACAGCAATTAAACTCCACTGATATTTAAGGGAGACACGGAGGGGCTAATAAACGTACTGTGGCACAAGCCAGCTGAAGGCAGAGGGGTCAGCAGGGAGTGCTCTCAATCAGCCATTCACAACTAATTATGAAACACTTAAATGTGGCTTGGCCAATGGAAAATATACGTATTAAAGTTGCACCTTCTGTTTGGGGGTCCCTGTCAGTGAGGAATAATAATGTGGTGAGAAAGAAAGAAATGGACTATGAAGTGTGTGCTCGGGGGGATCTGTGGAAGTGTGACATCTTAGTGCCACCTAGAGGAGCCCCAGCGTACACAGAGACTGAAACTGTGATGTTACAGCTGTGTGCTTTGTGAGAAATTACATTTTAATAAAAGTGTATCTAAAGGTTCACAAAGGAAACAACAAACTACCCCCCCCCACACACACACACAGACACACACACACACCAAGGTAATCATTTTAATGCAACAACACCCAGAATGATATGATCCGAGCCTGAAATCCTAGAAGATATTACAAGAAGAAGATAGATGCATACTAGAAAAATTACATTTAAAAAATGATATTAATATTATATTGAATTATTTTATTTAATATATTTTATTACATTCTTTGTAAGCAATAAGACATCACCATAGCAACATCTCGTCATGCGTGTTTCATTTTGCCATTTGTCATTTGCGGAATGTTTGTTTTTTTCTGTGCTGTCCAATAGATGTCAGTCTACCATGTTTAAGTGTCTCTCTGTCGTCCTTTAGCGTCTCTTTGTGGCAGTTTAGCGTTTCTCTATAGTTGTTTTGCGTCCCTTTTTTTGTTCTTTTTGTGGTCATTTGATTAACTCCAATAAGAAATGTTAACTGTCGCTTGTATTTCGCTCTGCAGATGACCTCCTGGGCCCCTGTGTCTGGTAGGACCGTTCCGTTAACCGTCTAAGGCCTTTTTTTCTTTACCTCATTAGCACAGTCATAGCTGTTTTTTTCTTTCCACACCAATATCCATAGACTGTTACCCCTCAGACACAGGGAAGGAAGATTCATACACACGACTCCGGACACAATGGTAAAGTGTAAAAAAACAATACTTTACTTCAGTAAAACAGAATATTAAATCAAAGCGCTCACTAGGAGGATATACAGACTTCACTGAAAAAACATACTTCTTGGATCGCTAATACAGGCATAGGCTATTACATGGATATGACAAGACGAACTCGCACAAGACAAGGGGAGACAGGACAATGTATACAAGAGGTGAGTAGGAACAGGTGGAAACAATCAGGGGTGAGGCAGACGCTGACGATGGAGGGAAACCACACAAAGACAGGAAGTAAATACAAGACATGACACAATGGGAGGTGAACTCTACAAAATAAAACAGGAACACAAATCCAGAGTCATGACATAGACAGCCAAACTTCCCTGTAAACAGTAACTATCTGAAATCCCCAAGGTAAATCCTCCTCAGAAATGATCCCTCTCTGTGATGCCTGTATTGTCTAACAATGTGTTTTCTGCTTTGATTCCCCTGGAGACTCATTTAACCGAGTAAATATTACAGAAAGCATTCCTTTCTCCTTCCTCTCTTCACTGTGGTGGAATTAAGTATTTTCTGCTTCTCTCTGAGCATCTGCTTTTGATAGATTTCAGAAAGGCACTTACTTGACTACCTTCATCAAACCCTTCTGATAGACTTTTCAGATGGCTCTGTAAAGTTATGGCTTAAGTTTGGTCGGGTTTTCGTGTTGGTGCAACTATCTGGCTAAAAGAATGACAGTATTTGTATACGAGTGTGTGGTTGTTGACATAGAAACATGGAACTTCTCATCTTACACTAATAAACGAGACACACACCGAGTCAGTTTTTAGAGCTCTTCAACACCGAGGCAGCATGGCTCAGAACATGTCTATTCAGCATATCAGGGCCCATCTTTGTCAATTGTGTTGCCTTAGGGACCGACTCGTATCTCTGCTAATATTTAGGTTCCATTTAGGTATTTATTAAGGTAACTGAGCTCCAGTTGTGTTTACACACTTGAACTGTCTCCAACAGATGCATGTGTACTGATTTTTCATCTACGTTCATTGTTTATCCAATATTTACTGTTGCACTAACTGTTCAACTACTTCAACAACATGTGTTGTCACTGCTTACACACACTCCTACCTTTTTCAGAGCACACACCTCAATTATCTCTGGCGCATCAACTGAATGTTTTCAGTTTTTATAACTTACTGTAACTGACATAACCTTGATTTGTCTGACATTTCCTAAACATCGACTGACATTAAAAGCTGCTTCCAGCTTTTACTCTTCAACTGTTAAACTAATTCCAGGACTTACATGTAAACTCTGACCCTTCGACCCTTCAACTTTAAATGATACCCCCATACAATATTTTACAACCACATAATTCACGAAACTTATAACATCAAAGCACTAATACATTTTCCATACAAGCTAGCACCCTTTATCACATAACATTTTAAATGTAGCCTTATCTAGTTTCTGAGAGTTTCTTGAAGCAACAACGTCACACTAGAGGTAATCCTCCTCCTATTTTTTGTTTTATGCATAACTGGCAATCCTACTGTCAGGTAGGAGTGTTTTTAGCCCTAGTAACAATTTCTTAGAGGGATTGTAGTGGTTGTAGTGGCATGCATGTTACTTAAGCATAGTATTTGTATCAATATCTATAATAATGATTTTGTAACCTCATAATGATGTATGACAATCAAATGTATGTGATTCTAGGCTGAAGGCCATCTATAAGTGTATCCTAGAGGGAGGATGAGGTATTACAGTTTCCAAAGGGAGGGGGGAGAGTAAAAGACAGAGACATCTGATAAAGAAAAACTACAGAATGGGCTAAAGTGATAAGCACGTGAGAGGCCCAAGAAGGCAACCCACCGGATCTGGGCTGGCTGATGTCATGGCAGACACCGGGTAACATAGCTGAACAGGGATGTGTTTAGGAATGTGACAGAGGAGGCCTCTTGATTTACGATGTTAAGGAGACGAAAACTGTATAAAAAAGGGAACTGAGCGTGTATAAGCCTCAGTGCTATTCTCCGGAGAATGTATTCAAGAGTTTGCTTTATACTTATGTGTAAAATAAACTCCATTTGTATCAAAACTTTAAAGATCTCTCCATTGACTTATTTTCTTGAACATTTATTACGTTAAGACTAAATAAGACCCGAACTTAAAGAGTTTAAGAAAGTGATCGTAGGAGGAGATCTTGTTTCTTACCTCTGGCCCAGAGAACATATTTCTTTCACGACAATGTCATTAGATCTGTTGTGTATATTCATGTTCCTCAGAGGATGAATCCTAATATTTTGGTGACGCCCTGATTTTCCCTCTAACTCCACCCTTCCAAAACGTTTTGGTCCACGGCACAGTATCTGAAACACTATCGGACCAGATTTCTATTTATGGCTATTTATGTTTCCCAGAGGGTGAATCCTAATGTTTTGGTAAACACTTGACATTTCCTTCGGTGCCACCATCAGGTCATAATGTCTACTTGTACACTAAATTCTACTGGGCAGATTGTTATGAAACGTATTCAGCACATACAATACCTTCTCCCCACAGGATGACCCCTTTCCATTTTGTATGCTCCATTTTTTTTCCTCCAACACCACCCTCAAGCCAAATGGAAAAAACTTTTTTTTTAATGTAAAGCAAAATACCTGGTATATTGATTGTTCCATCTGTGATGAACATTGCCCACATTACCTTCACTTCCTTAATCACTACACACCAGTTGCAGTGTTATCACGTGTATGTTACTGTGTATGTTACTGTGTGTTTGTATTAAGGGCAAATAAAAAGCTCCCACATTGTATCTGCAAAACCATTTCAAACAGGTGCATAAAATCATGCACATAGGTATGCATTCTTAATTGACATTTTAGTGTAATGTCATATGTGTCAAGGAATGTTGGATCTAGTCCTATAACTGGATCAGTTTGCATAACTATTTTTAGTATACACATGTCGATATGGTCAAACCTCAGTCTCTGTACATATTTGGAGACTGAGACTGTCAGAGTGGCAGAGCAAATACAAATCGTCTTTAGGTCAAAGATCAGCCTACAGAATGCACCTTCTCAGGTCAGGCTGTTCCCAGAACAATCTATATGTTCTATATCCATAATGGATGGTGGCAGACATGTGACTGCATCTCTGTATTCACTTGTACGGTTCATTATCTGTTCTCCCTGAATAAAGGCCCTGTCACACATATCCGTATGACAGAAACGTATGCCGGCGCATACGAAAAGTCCAAATACGTCCAACTTTTCATCGGATCGGAAAAGTGAACATATACAGATACGCATGTCTAACCTATTGATATTGTATCACTTACTTATACAAAATGTATCAGACGAATGCCCAACGAATGCATAACTTATACAAAATTATGGCGTATACAAAATATTGGCAATACGCTGGTTTATGTTGATATAAGGTAAGGTATAAGTAGTATTCGTTAAGAGCAGGCGGTGTTACGCTGGGGTGCGTTGTTGAACGCTGATGTTTTGAGCATGTTCAAAATTACTGGACGTACCCGACGTGTGCTTCATAAGATATGCAGACGTTACGTTACGTTAGACATACGTGAATACGGAATATGTACGTGAATATTTACCTATGTAAATACAGTACGTGAATACTTACCTATGTAAATATATGTAAATAAGTATATATATATATATATTTATTGATAACGAGTGTATAACCTATTCGTAACCTATGTTAAGATTATGCCTGACGACGGAGTAACTTATTAAACGTGTTTCTACAGTACAGCTAGCGTTCAGCATTCTAGCCGTTCTCCATCATCAGCATGACGTGAACCAAATGGCACTTTTCCAGCTCCGTTGGCTAGATGCTCTGATGCGTTTTGTATAAGTAAGTGATACGCTATCAATATGTTTGACACACGTATAATAATTTGTTATGTATACGTCAGCTACAACACCGCTGTGGAAAAGTTGGACGTATTTGGACTCTGACACATTTTGAGCTAATTTTCATATACGCCGGCATGTTTCTGCCATACAGAACTGTGTGACAGGGCCGTATGTCTGGCGTGTTCGGCGTATCGTCTGCGTCCTTCAAACGATCGCAACTAATCCTTAATTTATATCAATCTATTACCGATATTTCGTATGCGCCGGCATACGTTTCTGTCATACGGATATGTGTGACAGGGCCTTAAGATCTAATAAACCTTCAGTATAAAGACATCACTTTCAGTCTCCATCAGCTCCTTTGGTTCCAGTATTCTGCTCATTAAGAATTTCCTTCACAATAGGATGCCATCTTTCAAAGAAGGCAACTACAGTAACACCACCATCTTTTTCAGCATCTCCCCTCTGGCTGAATGAACGCCCTAATCAGACCGTTTCCCCCAAAACCGTGTTGGCCTTATTATAATGTATTTGGAGTTGTATACTGTATATTTTTTCTTTTTGCACTTATGTCCTTTATTTTTGCACTGATGTTGTACAGTATGTGGAGTACTGTCACAGATTAATTCCACCAGACTAGCTGTGTGGTAATAATAAAAAGAAAATTGTCCTTGCTATTTTGTTCTAAACCGCCAGAGGAAGCTTCATGCCATGGCTTTAACAATGTGAAGAAGCAGCACAGCTCCGTAGCTAGCATAAACTACTTTTTTTTGTTTCTGTGAATGAAAATGAACAAAAAATATATTTTAATTCACCCTGTGGATATCAATTCTGATAGCTTTAATGGAACGGTCAATAAAAGGGAGAGAATCCAAAAAATATAGTGTCAAAGTATAACCCAATTCATCTCCCAGTGAAGATCACATCTGTCAGGAATGATGTCAGTAACACTGGAAAGTCTGAGTGAGTAAGGTCAGGCATTTAAGTAGCTAATGTCTTTTGTTAAACATAATAAATATGGTTTTTGTGCATTAAATATGAAGTATAACAGTCTTTTTCCCATGAATCCTTCTAGACTCAAATGTAACTAATGCTGCTAACACTGCTGCAGTGCTGTAATGTTATCTCACAGATAAAAGCAACATTCACAGTTGTAATCAATCTGAAACTTTCCATTTCACTGGGGACCAGGGCAACTACAATGTGAAGCGAGTCAATCAGCACTTTGTTTCCATAGGAACTAGCCAGCCATGTCCACCTGTTAGTATTGCCTTTGTGTAGGTGGTTTCACAGGATGTTGAAGGCTGCCTCTGGCTGATCCCACAATTAAACAATAAAAAACTAGCATTGCAGTGATAACATGCATATCTTAAATATAATCAGTGAACTCATACAGACCATAGAGTTAAATTTTAAAGGTCTTGAACACAAAAACACACCATGACCCCCCATTACTGTCACACATTAAAGCATTTAACAATACTGCTTGTTATTAGTGAGTGACATTATTACTGAAGTAAACTTATCATTTCAAATCTATTCATCCCTTTGTAATCTTAATATCTGAATGTTTCATCTCTAGATATTATATGTTGAATTTAACATACGTAGTATCATAATATACTATGATATTAGATAGTATTTAACTGTTTTCATAGCTTGATTTTCTTCAAAGTCAGCTGCTGCCCTCTGCTGGTATTGTTTATACTGTACAACACAACAAGTCTGTAATATAGAGAATCAGCTGTGACACTGGAGCACATCTCTCCCCATACAGCCTTCAACAGCAACCTCTGCTGCTGGGATGCAGGAAAACAAATGTGTTGTATAAACATGGCCATGTCTGAAAGAGCTGACATGTTTCCATGGTGACTGTACTCTTATTAATGTAAAACAAGATAAATCTCACCACATTTTGGCACATTTTGGCTTTAAATAGACAGTATAACCACATCCCTCATAAAATGACATAATATGCACCAAAATAGAAGACATTATATAAATAATATGACAGGAAGACACATTACTGTACCATACAAAGTGACGCTCAGGAATTAACAGCCTCAATAAATGGAGATGACGATTTTTTTTGCAACTTATTTATAACACATAAAATGGGTAGGCTACAGTGACACATAAATGCTATATAATTCAAGTTAGGATTCCGACCAAGACAGAAAAACACCTCTTAAAAGGATGTTTCTAATTTATCCATAGTGTGCAATTAAACTGTGACGGCGGATGTTATTGACGGACGAATGGTACGTCCCCGTAGAAAAGGTCCCAGAGCCTCTAAACAGGATGAAGTAATCCGTATAAAGACAGAATGCAGGTTGTTATTCATGTGCAGGTGTTTGTTAGACAGGTACCTGCTGCTTCTGCTCTGCCAGTGATAACAGTGTGTCTTTATTAGCATTAACACAAAGCACTTGTGCAGACACAAACTCTGTCAAAGTCTCTACAGCTGTTAAAGCAGACAGACAGCGGATCAGCTGTGATCGCAGACTTCAGAAACGGAGTTGCTTCATGTGATGCTTCAGAATTAAATTGTGGGCTCCTTGATTGCTGCCAAGCAGTTTTACCTGGTCCTCACTCCACACCTGTAACCCATCTATTCATCAACACTGCAGGATATCAATCCTGGTTCTTTTTTTACTGTTCGCCTGATCATTGACTTAGTTACAGTGGTAGTCTCACATCTTTCGTCTCTTGAATTGTGTATTCAAGTAATTATCTACTTTATTCTGGTTCACTGCTAACCTGATTCTCTGTGTTCTAAAATCTCTGCTTTGCCGCCCGCCAGCCCGCCTGCTGTTTTATAAACACGCTCAAAAACGGCCATCTCCATTACCCTGCCTCGCTTTGCCAGTCATTAGCTCCCTCTATCTCTGCTTCACAGATAATAGCAGGACCAGGATGTGGTGCGGGTATAGAGAACAGCGGACAGATGCAGATGTTCAGAACAGTACACAACATTCAGAGGAAAAATCACAGACTTGGCTTCTCGACCAGGAAGAGTGCGCTGGTAACTGAGCCACACAGACCTTTTTAAAGACACATTTTAAAGACTTGGAAGCAGAGAAGGTCATTAAGATAAATTGGTTAAAACTGAAGGCAGCATATTCCTTACGTAGGTTACATAATGCTGTATTTTAAAATGGGGGGGTTGATGTTCCACGGAAGAGAGTCCTCGTTGTTTCTGATGACTGTATGGGCCCCCACCAAAGGCTGTTGGGCGTGAAGTTATTCGACCAGTGTGGGAGGCTGTTGAGAGAGTTGCTCAAAGCTTTAAAGTCCACAGTTCCACCTACCTCCCAAAAAGAGTGAGAATGCCAACGAGTCCTGTCCTCCAGGCCCACTGAGGTCAAACCAGGTACTGTTCGCTTGATGAAACAACAGCCTGTAATAGAGCCCCCTGGAAGTGAAATGGTGCTATGGACACCTGTTCCAGAGAAAACTGGTGAGACTGTGGCTCAGAAGGGTCTTGGGTCCTCTTTTTAACCGCACCATGACAGAACGAACCGACCAAAAATGGACCCAGTAGAGGATAAACTGTATGAGCTTTCATATTTCTTCATATGTATTGAAGCAAGTGGAAAAGAGTCTCTTCTAGGGAGGTCCAACAGGCTGCTCCTAAGATGGCACACAGGAAAGTGGCTGATAAGCCTGGCTGAGGAAGTTTTTGCCTCAGTGGCTACAAGACTTTTTAAACACCCCCGATTAGCAGCCTGATTCGCAGCCTGCCTCCCAGTCAGATAGCCACCAGCCTGTTAGCATTCATCCTGCTAGCCGCCACTCCATAAATCTTGGGTTCCTAACTCTGCAGCCCGCTGATCCTCCAGCTCCAGCCCCAAACCCATTCCTGAGAGCTCTCCTGGACCTGGGAGGTCCTAGAAGCCTCCGTCAAATTTCCAGGCTTCCTGGGAAGTAACCCATCCGTTCCAGACGTCGTCCTGTCAGCTTCAAGTCAGCTCCTCGGCCTGAGTCTCCACTCACCAGCCACCCTGAGTCTCCGCTGCCCTCCTTGGCCGAAACCACGCAAGTTTGAGTCCCTGCGTCAGTGGTCCGGCCAAGACCTGAGCCTTCCGAGCTCAGTTTCTCCTGCCCAGCTTTGGCAGACCCCCGTTCCTTTTGCCGAGCGGCTATCCCTCCTGGCTGTCCCTCCTGAAGCCGAGCTGCGGCAGTCCCCTGTTCCTGTTCCCCCTGCTGGGCTGCGGCAGTCCCCTGTTTCTCCTGCCGAGCTGCAGTCACAAAATCGTCCTGCTGAGCTTGCGCCGGTACCAACTTCCACCTATATGGTCCCGACTCTGTTGGTGATCTTGCCTCGGCCTTTTTCTTTCAGAGGGGCCTTGCCACCTACTTCGTCCTCCAGAAGGGGCTCCTCCTTCGTCGCTGCCCTCCAGTGTGGTTCCGCACATCTGGTCTTCCTTTAAAGCGGCTCTGCCAGTTCGGTCGACATCCTGCCTGGCCTCCAGGGCTGCTCCGTTTGTCATTTCGGACGCCTGCCCTTCTCCCAGAGCGGTTCTTTCCGTCTGGTCGTCCCATTGTTCATTCCTGGTCTGGTCGTTCCTTCTGTGTTTATCTGTGTATACACATATATACAAATATATATATATACAGTATATATATGTGTGTGTATATATGTATATATATATATATATATATATATATATATATGTATATATATATATATATATATATATATATATACATGTATATATATATGTATATGTATATATATATACATGTATATATATATGTATATATATATATATATATATGTATATATATATATATGTATATATATATATAGATATATATATATATATATGTGTATATATATATATGTATATATATATATATATAGGTATATATATATATATATGTATATATGGTGGGCTGGTCTGGGCCAAAATGCAAAGGCCGATCTTTGGTCCCAATCCACCCCTGGTTAGCTCCTATATAGCTAATCGGTGCAAATTTAAAAAAGACAGTCTGTAGTTTCAAGTGGAGCTACGTGGCTGTAACTATAGCTTGGCTTCAGACCTTCTGTCTCTAGATCTGTACTTCGTACACAGACTTGAAATTGATATCCAGTTTTCTCATCTCACTCTAACATAAACATAGCAACTGAGGATATTTCCTAAAATGTTAGGAAATAAAAAGCTTTTTAAGAGGGATGCAAAATCAAATGATTGTCCTTTTAAGCAAATGTGTTACTTAGATTTTGAGTATCATAAAAAACCATGCATAGTAAAAGTTATTTTCTTTCAAATTGACCCATTGACCTGCATCTGTTCATCTTAATGCCATATTTCATATCCAGCTTGTTACCATCATAGAGATGAGATGAGGTGAGGTGTGTGTGTGTGTGTGAGTGTGAGTGTGAGTGTGTGTGTGTGTGTGTGTGTGTGTGTGTGTGTGTGTGTGTGTGTGTGTGTGTGTGTAGGTTATTTGGGGGGAAGGAGTCTACAGGGACATATGTGCCCCCCTCAGTGACCATGTCACAATTTATTACCTGCCATTTTTCTTCAAGCCATGCCACGTTTACGGCATCTGCCACAGTGGTGACTGGCCAGACCGAAAGTGTATTATCAGGAGAATAGTTTTGCATATATTACAAGGTTAAGTGCAAACCAATCTGCTTTATCCAAACACAGCAATCCAAACAGAGCGCCGGGCCTGGGAGACTGATGAGTAACACACTCGGCCAGGGCCCCAGCAACCCCTGGGCCCCCCTTTCCACCTTCCCATCACACACTGGGCTCACACTGATTGGCTCTGATTGCTTGTATAAAACACAGCACTGACTTTTTGATTATATTACATATGGTCACGCATGGATTGGTGCCCCGTGCTGAAGAACTCTAGATTACTGCAAGGACACACAGAGGAAAAAAGAGTGAGCGGCTGTGATTGTAATGACTCCAGGAAGTATGTAACACACATTGGGATGGTCTCCGGTGTTCATGACACAAGTGTATTTTGTCCCTTCTTGCTCGCGGTTTGCACGTTGTGAGGCCCAGAGCAGGTCCTGACTAAATGTAACCCCCATCACAGGTTACTGCGGGTTCACTGGTGTCGCATGTCAGGAACTGCATTGTGGGTGAAGTCACATAGGAGGGCTTCCAAAACAGACTTTCAGCAGGTCAGAGGTAAATTGTTTTGCCGTTTTAAATGGAACACCTCCGTAAGCAATCCACGGTGACCTCTCATGTGCCTGCCTATCCCCGGGCGGGGCCGTTGGCCCAGAGGGAGCACAGTAGATAGGGTCTAATCCGTGAAGCCCTCGGCCAAAGCTGATTTCCCACGTAGCCCCATCAGCTTTAGTTACAGATTTAAAAGACAGGACCCTTCTTGTATCACTTGCCTTTTCACCTCTTTTAGCTCTGTTATTTCCTGGTTTTAGCATTCTCTATGCAACAAGAAATCACAGACTTCTCGACTTACAGCTCATGCAGACTGAGCTCAAACACTTGTTGGACTGTCAAAAGTTTTCTTGAGGGTGATTTGTTGTTTTGGTGTGAAGCAACACTGCAAATTCCCTGTTTGTTACACATGATTTAAAGGTTGGCTCACACAAAATAAAGAAAAATAGCAAATGTTCTCTCGTGGCTTTGTTTGTCCAGGTTTTGAGATTTTAATAAAATTCAGCAGCAGCATCTGATTGTCCCTTTTCATTCTGAACCTTGGAAACAGTTGACAATCTCACCACAAAGTCCATTTAGATTATTTTCTGGAGCCTTCGATAGAAAGACAGTTGCAGATCTCTGAGCACTGTAAGATGTCGCTTTATTGGTCTCAGTTATTCATGGATGTGAATAGTTATCATTGGAACTACTTATTTGTCGAGAAACAGAATAGGAGACTATTATAACCATTTTTTAAAGGTTCACAAATTAAAAATAAAAGATTGACAAAAGTTGTTTATATTGAACTGGTTGAAAGGGTATCTGTGCAGCAGAGTCAAACTTCCAAAACACTGGAACCTACATTTTCCATGATGCAACTCAATAGTCTCTTTCATTAGACCCTTCCTGGCTGGTAATTGTTCACATCTTTCAAACTCCATGTCCCCAGTACGTAAAGCAGGCTTTCTGTAAAAATCTCAGATAACAGGGATGCAGATAAAAATGGAATGCAGGAGAGAGATGCAGCAGAATAGGAAATATAGATGTGCAGGAAGAATAATAAAGCCGAAATAAACAAGGAAATACTTAACTGTCATGAGTCCAAACTTATTCTCACAACATGCACTTGTAATGATGGGAGTGACACACACTCTCTCTCACACACACACACACACACACACACACACACACACACACACACACACACTTGATTAGATTCATATTAGAAGTTGAAATGTTGGCATGTTGGCATGTTGCCTGAGCAGTGCATTTCTTTTACTGAGCTGATCAATAAAGACATAATTTCACTTCTATTGAAAAAATGGTCATTTATATCCTTCATGTGTGTTGAAATTGGAAACAAGAACTCTGGCTTCTTCTCACATCTATAGAAAAAAAAAAAAATTCCCATAATGCCATGCACATGCGGTTACTTGCTTCTCTTAGACAATCCCTGCAGCCATTCTGAAAACATCTGTAACTGCTGTTACTGTCACCACAAGTGAATAAGGTTGAGGTGTGTGTGGCTGGGGACTTGTTTAGTGTGACATAAAGGTTACATTCACACACATGCCACATCCATGTAATTCATCTATCACAGCTGGGACAAGAGGGCTTTTGAGCAAATCAAGCAAGCTTGGCTTCACGTCGAAGGCTGCAGACTGAAGGAGTGATGTTGATGCAGTGCTGGAAGAGCGGTTGAAGCCCACCCAAAACACACACACATACACACACACACACACACACACACACACATAAACACACTTTTCGTTCACTGCTTGACGTTTTGTTTTGTCATGGCCATTGTGCCGAGAGCTGTCACTAACAGAGAAACAGCGTGACTATGTTGATTAGGTGAACCTTTTGGGCAAGGAGTGGAAATATGCTGTCAGCTCATTACAAAAATACATAAGCTCTCACTTCCAATTACTCACTTAGCAGCTGGAGATTAGACAGGGGAGCTGCTGCCAGCAGCGCAGTCTTTCTGGGGTCAGTGGAGATCACTGTAATCACAAGCTATATCAGTTTCGCTGAACCTCACCCACCTCACCCAGCCACCCTCTTATCCTATCATCCATCTTTAAACACAGCTCACTGCCCTTTTACTCAACTCCCATGAAAAGCATAGTTAAATATATACACTAATGTGTGAGCTGCTTTTTAAGTTTTTCATGAAACTTCACAGAGGTGTTTGGATGAATGTTGCCTTCAGCAGCCTCAGTTCACAGGAGACATAAGGACACCCTGGTTCTTAGTTTCCAAAAACTAATGACCGAAAAATGTAAATGAAAACACAATAAACTTGTAAATGTTCATTGAACAGTCTCTATTCATATAAATTGGATCCAAATATTAACTTTGAGCAGGGGAGATTGATTGATTGAAAAACATATATTTCCCTCTAGTTCTATCTATCCATGTGGATAGTGTTGGTTTAACTTTAAATAAAAGTTACTGAGGATAACCCACAGAACTCGTCATAGAGCGTTTTCATTGGAAACTAGTAGAAACAGCAGAGAGGAAGCCTCTGTGGATTGTGGATTTGAAAATGACTTTGAATACCCAATTTAGTATTCTTCTTAAAATATCAAAGTTAAAGATAATGGTTCAAATGGAGGACTTCCTGTACCAAATCCCTGGACAAATTATAGCAGCACTAATCACTGTTTTCAACCAGCTGAATACTGCATACTGCATTTGTCCGTTCTGAGCTACTGTAAGAACATGGCGGTGCAACATGGCTCCATGAAGAAGACCCACTCCCTATGTACATATGAAAGGCATAACAAAAATGCAATGATTCTTAGGTTCAGCTGATTATACACTAATAAAAAACATAGTTATGAATATTATATTCCATTTCTGCCACGAGATTCCGCTAAATCATATTCAATGTACCTTTAATACAGATTGACATGCACTAATTGTTTTGCCACTCGGAGCACACAGAACAAGCAATGCAGTGTATTACAATAGGACAATATTACAGTTTTCAAATTAGGGACAATTCAAGAAAAGGTGTGATGGACTTTGGGCAAACCAATGTTGACTAATTAACCTCACTTAAAAGCTAAATATTGAGTTAAACTGTCCCTGGTCTGCTTTTCCTCATGTTGTCATGGTAAAGATAGTGCTGCTATGTATACAATCACAAGGCAACATACTCCCACAGCCCTGAATCAGACACAAGAGCATGAACCTTTCCTTGACCATGACCGCAAAAGTTAGCGAGGTTTCTTGGCTCGGGATCTCCACCCCTGCACGGACCCTCAGCTTCCTCATCTCCCAAAGGCCCTTCTTCTTCCAGTAAGGATCAAATCTTTTAATGCCTGACGAACCCTATAAAACCTGCCGTCTATCAAGACTGACCTGGCTGTTATTTCAGAGCGCTGAAGGAGAAGCCGTAGAGCTGAGAAGCCTTAGAGAGTCACAGCTCTGAAAGCAGTTTACATTCTATAATGTCGGCTGATGGTGGGGGAAACTTTACAGATATCATGTCCTCTGCTTGGAAAACCAGGTCATGTACAAAGTTATCTCAGCATTTGGAAAAGATCGTCATACGGGCTTTAATGAAGAGGATGGTTGCTTTTTGGACAGCCTGTTGATTATTTGTGTCATAAACAATATTTTACTTATCAGATGTTGGAGAATGATGACTTTAATTTATTGTTTTTATTGTGCTTATTAGTTTTGCCTCTGTGGCTATGATCCTAAAAACAGGAAGGATTCCTACTAGTTGTGGTGATACTTCGAGCTGTGTCATGTCCAAATGTTGTGTTGTATGCCTTTGTCCATCCTCCGCACACAGTCCGAGAAGTTAAAAGTGTGTCCATGTCACAATTTGTACGTTTATAGACTGCTCTGCTGTTGTCTTGCTTGCTCCATGTAGAAGAAACAAGTTCAATTATTTTCCAAGATTCAAAGTGGGACTCCTTGACTGATGAACAGAATCGCTGATGTTTAGGGGGCAGCACTTGAACTTTTTTAAGCCCCCACACTGGAGTGTGCTTGAAACAAACTTGCACAAAGTTGCGTTTGATGTCTGAAGGCAGAAATGTTCCAAATGAGCAAACGTTGAGGGTGAAAGTGAGGAAAGTTATGGATGATCAAGAGATTGCAATAAAATCAACAGGCCTGTGACACAAATTATATATTTTCGTTTTCTGAGAAACTGACCCAAACATGTAGTTTAGAGGAAAATGTAACTTAAAACTTAAATTATAATAATATTTATCTGTAAATGTGTAATAAAACTGCTTTTAAAATAGAGAATTAGAAGTATTTAGATGTTTACAAAAACAAAAATTGTGTTCTTAAAATATACTTAAAGGGTCAGTTCATCCAATTTACAAAAATAAAGAAAACATTCAGCTTCTAACTCAATAATGATGAGGGAAATGTGCTTTTGTAAATATTAAAATGTTTCTGGAAAGAGATTTTCAATTGTGTACATGTCCTCCCTTTATATACCTTGTTAGAATCACACATGTGCTAAAGTGAACATTGCAAGAGAAATGACACAGTTGTACTAAACACAACTCAAAACATTCCTTGACTGTAGTACAACTTTAGTCCACAAGAGGGCAGAAGCAGCCTTTGTAGAAACATTTCTGCAAAAGTTTACACACATAATCCCAAACCTTGGCTGTATGTCTCAGTGTGTGCATTCAGAAGTGAACAACAGCCCACTAGCTGTTTAAAGCAGGAGTTGGCAGCCTGACAAGCAAATCTAATGCAACAGTCAATTAGGATCTACTCCCCGCATGTCAGCCATAAGCAGATACAGCTGTTCCCGGGTGAAGCAGCAGCTCCAGGGGAAGCTGTATAGGACATACATGTTGAAAGATGGGGAACACTGAGCACTGCCCTCAACACCAAATATCTACAAGTGCAAGCCTTTCTGTCTGACACAGGAACAGTCCTGGAAGTCCTGATATACTGTGTATGGACACTTTGTCCCAGACAGAGAAACACAGTACAATAACTTCTCTGGGGGAGTCAGCGGAATGTACTTTCCCCTTTGTTGCAGTAGAGAGCAGCTATTAAAGAAAAGAAAAGAAATACAACAACAACTACCTACCATCAAATAAGCACACCAAAGCAACAACCACATGGCTCCAAAAATAAAGACAAAAACCCCACAGCAGGGCCTCAGTCCCAACTAAGCACACTGATAATGTAACCCAACCGTTAAAACACTACAGGAGAGAAAAAGGATGAACCTGGTCAAATGTAAAAGGAAACTTTTATGCAGAAAGTAGACAAATGCAAATATATGTGTATCACATGACTGGGACACCAATGACTTGTGACTTCACTTAAAGCCTTTAGATAAATAGCATATCAACTATTTATCTTTCTGGCAATACATATACTTGGAATATACAAATATTTCTTGGACTCAAAACAGACTTGTTGAACTTGGGGAGTGACTCGGAACTTCATACTTATGACAATGTCCCACTTTTGATAAATGTGTTATTGCAATGGCTCTAATGGTCAGGCATTAGATGTGGTTGAAATCCACCTATAATGAAGTGTTTTTCTCCGTCAAACTTGATCAAAGTAGATTTGCTGTTTACTGGCCAAGATCATGTCATTAATTGGAGAAACTACAGTACGTGTGACCCCCCCCCCTCCCACATGTTACCATGTGACATAATCCACAGAGGATTTCCTAATTGCTGAGTGTTTAACAGCAAACCTGGATTAATCAGCGTGTTACATTCTTGCATGTGAAGAAGCAGCTATTATCAGATAACTAGACAGAAGGGACTTTGTGTAATTCATAGCATACTCTTTTGCAATGATGATCTATCTTGTTTTTTTTCCTCTGGAGAATGCCGTTCTATTGTTGATACAGCCCATAATTTTGATTTATTCTTTGGGTAAATAAAGAGCGGTTTGCTCTGGCCCTTGGACGAACACAGCCTTCAAATCGCTTGATCATTAATCCACACATTGTTTTATTTACCTCTCGCTCTCAGCAACTAGGAGACAGAGTGGAGGAGGACAAGGAGGGGCAGTCCGGGGTCAAAAACAAGCGATCTACTGTGAGGCCGTGCCGATTGGATAGAGGCAAGTGGGGGAGGATGGGTTGACATTGTAGGGTGATATAAATATGCTGCCTGCTGGAGGTTTCAGGTGGTGCTGCGGTGAAGGTTTTCTGGTTAGTGTCGGCGACAGAGGTGAGCAGCAGCTAAAAACCCAGAAATCCCCTGCGGGTGGGATTGAACTTGGGGCAAACATTCCACTGCAGGTCAGCAGGGCATGTACACCTACAACCCCCTCACCCACCCCCAACACCCAACACCCAAACATAAAGCGGAGTGCCCAGCCATGCAGCCAGATCCTTCCCCTCACCCTCGCCCTGCAAGGTCATTATACATTTTGTAAAGCCCTACATTCAGGAATTTGTTTTATATTAGTTTGTTCTATAAAGATAGATTAACGGATTCACTTTATTCAGTGGTGTTTATTTCAGGCATATTAAAAGAGCAGTTTATCATTGGAGTGGCCTTGGGGATTTAAAGCTCGAACCTTGAACGGGGACCATTGTTGCATCATCTCCCCCCGTCATTTCCTGTCAACTCTATACTGTTAACTCTATAAAAATGGGATTATACTCCTGCAGAGGAACGCATTGTAGACTCGTAGAGGACGACACACGCACACCTCACAAATCTCAACACAGTGTAGCGCTGACCTGCATGTCAAGCAAGCTGATTGGTCGAGCCGACATCCTGTCGGGAGTTTACTCTATTTCTCTCAGAGTATGAGCGAACATTCCTGTACTGCCACAGTTGATCTTGTAGCAGACCACCGTTACATAATATACGGTGGTCCTGAAAGCTCAACGCACAGCAAATTAAGAAAGCACATCCAAATACAGTAGAGCTGCAAGTAGCTCACACAACAATTGAAACAGTTTCCAGGAGAAATTAAAAATGAATTCATACGGCGGGTGATGCTTGTGATAGATTTATAGAAGTCAGCTGTCCATCAGTAGTGTTGGAAAATTAGCTAAAGTTTAGCTACGTTTTCTTTGGGTTATTTTAACATTGTGATTGCATCGTTCAGATTTTATTGCAGATATTAACCTAACATTAGCCTTTTGCTTTTTTTCAGGCCATCAGTTATGATAACAGTAACAAGATTTTCCTCCAATCCATATGTCCACATCGGTCATTTGTTCCTCTAATACGACCCAATTTTAAACACGTTGTTAACGTTGTGAAACAGTCACAGTTTGATTAGGTTTAGGAAACAAAACTTTTTGGTTAGGATTAGGAAAAGATCATGGTTTAGGTTAAAATAAGTATGTTTGTTACTTAACTGAGCTGACTTAAGCAAGTTAACCTATGTCATCGTGTCACCTACGTAACATAGGTTGACTACACTACGTACGTTAAAATAACTCGATCTTGACATGAACAGCGGTCCATCCACCCCAATGTTATGCAGACTTTGTCACTCTTTATAATATCTCACCCTACATAGTCATAGTTTCTACAGCCACTAGAGGGCAACGCCTAACAATATGGGTCCTAATAAACTGCTTGTAATGGGGTCGATGGGGAGGACAATAACTGGTGAGATCTCCGATTGCGTCAGAGGAAGCAACAAACCTCTTAAAACAATTAGTAAGAAAAATCATTTATGCTTGAAATGTCTTAACAACTATTAAATGGACCAAAAATCTACCAGCATTCCCAAACTTTATCAGCAGGTTTGATCTTAATAGGTCGGCTAACTGTGCCAGCTAAATTATGTCGCGTTCAGAAACGGCTGACCAATGGCTGTGCGTCAGGTTCAGCATTGTTTGGAAACTCCTCAAATAAAAATACTTCTCAAATGAAATTGTCCTTTTTCCCGGCTGCTAATGACTAGCATACCCAGTGTTTAGCAACAGCTCTTTTTGCCTCAATCACTACATCTCCCATCTCGTATTCATCACACGTGTCTTATGCCTCACTCTCCCTATAACCCTGCAGGCCTTAAACCCCTCCCTGTCCCCTGGGCCGGGGCCTGCAGCCTCAGCTTCACCCTGAGGCAGTAATAAGTGGTCAGACCTTCATCCCAGTATATGCTCACCCCGCTCTCCATCACCAACCAATTGAAAAACCACAATTACCCCAGTTTGCGGTGCACACCATGCAGGGCGGGTGAGGCGGAGACGTGTTTTGATAGGTACATTTCATATAGATTATTCATGTGTGTTTACCTTGGCATGAGAATGCTACAGCAAACATATTATACCCCCCTAGCAGAGAGAGACAAAGCTTAAAGACCACCAGAATAGAAGTTGTACTATGAAACCACAAAGCAGCATGGTGGAACCAAGTCACCTCCTTATTCACTGCCACTGTCACACACCATCAGTTTGTCATGTTAACTGCAGTCTCTGGCTTTTACTGTAACACTGAGAAATGTGCGTCCGGATCTTTAGGAGTACAGATTCCTGGACACTCTGAAACAAATGAGAGTGTGAGCGCTGCGAGGTTTGTATAGATTGAAACCCTGCCGCAGTTCTTTGATTAAAAGTCAAAGCTTGTGCATAAAAACGTAAGGAGATAAGTGAACTATAATACCCAAGGAGGATGAACTCTTAGCGGCATCGCTGCTGGTGAGCGGAAAATGTACACTTTGTAGAGATCCACAGAACACGCAGTCTTTCACGCAACATCCATCCATTCACTTTGTTTGCACAATGCAATGAACCCAGTAGTGCAGCCTGCCATCTGTTGTGACAGAGAGGATCTCACAGAGCGGCAATGAGCTCCTATTAACATTCCATTAAAGTGCTGCAGCATTTACCTTGGTGGGCCTGTAACACTTGACTGCTGTGCTGTTAACTTTCAATTCCTGCACCTTTCGAGTGTGCTTTCGATCATTTAGCTTCTGCTGTGGTTTGAGTTTGTTTAGCTCAAGTCGATCACATGGACAACTTCTTCAGTTTGACAGTGACACTATGTGTAAGTACCCAGCATGTGATTTAATGTGATTTATTATTAATTGGTTATTGAAATTGTTCAAATGTTGTCTATATAAGCCTACGTGTAAAATTGTTTGTGTTTTAACTGATCATTTTTATGATTTCGCACCTCTTAGTATATGTCTAATTTGATGTATCTGGCAGGATAGGACACCTACACACAGGGGAACGACGTTCGATCATTAATTGCATAATTCCATTGTCTTTAACTTGACTGCTCTACTCTACTGGATGGGCGACATAGGAGGTAAAACACGTTCAAAACTTGGAAGCCTGGTCATGTTTTTCATTTTTATTATTATATATTATTATTATATATATAATTTGAGATGTACAGATAATCCATTAAATATAACTTAATATATTAAAATCCATGTGGTTATCCATTCATTAAAACTACCTTATTCATTTATATTAATGTGTAAAAGAAAGTGTTCAGTTTTATAGTGTGGGCCATAATATCAGATTTTGATGACCCTCCCAGTCAAACTTATTGCTCTGTGGTAATGTAGTGCAGTTCTCAATCGATGTGCGCTTTTTAACTGCCAACAATAATTTAACTGAAAGCAGTCCTGATATCTGCAGTGGGAGATTACTCAACCTCTGCAAGTGGATTTTCATATTACACAGAAACGACAGCATGTATTGACAGAAAGTATACATCCTTTGTAGTAAATGCAGAAGACTACAATAGCCACATCTAATAATGAGGGTTGTGTATTGATGCAGTAGTTGCTTGATATTTTTTACAGTGCAGCTCTTGTCCCCTGGATGGCGGCTCTGCTCAGGGTTGTCAGGAGCTTTACGATCACCTCCTCCTCCACCTTAGAGATCAGTGAACACTGGCAGCGGTTGGCTTTGACCCGCACTACAGCTCCTCAGATTTAAGGCTCCTCTGTGGTTTTAAAGCAGCCGGGAGGGGGTGCTGGGGGGCCGGCTAATTGAAGTCAGCAGATGACTGGTGTGCTGTGATTTGTGTGGTGACAGGCAGTGTAATTACATGGCTGGTCAGAAAGAACATTACAGTAGTTAAGAGCTTTCGTGGGCGCTAACTCTGCCAATAAAAGGATCTTTAAGCTTCAGTATTTGTAAAGCAGTGCTGCCATGCTGCTAAACATAGTGTGACTTTGTGGGGGCTGCACGTGCAATGGAAGAACTTTTCTTTGTCCTTCCTTTGCCTCGGAAATACGAGAGAGGTCCGGATAGAGTGATTAAAATAAATAAAATACAGTTTATAGGTTTCATATAAAATGCAAAGAAGATCAAATATTCCAAGCCTGGTGCTCCTACTGGCAGAGGACAGTGCCAAACAATGTGTGTTAAAGTAAAGAAACAGAAGAAAATCTTACAAACTTGATTTGGTGAGCGTATTAACTAATTTACACACCAGTAGACAACATTAGAGCAACATAAGCACTCATTTGGAGCGGTGTTTTTGTCCACCTGATGAATGAAGTATTCTCCTTTGAGCTCTGTTTTGCTCTACACCAACTTAACGTCTCTTTAGCTGCTAAATGCTCCACTATGCTCACCAGCTCGTCTCTAACTGAGTCTGTCTGCTGCTGAGCAGGTCGAGTGTTTGCGGCTTTATCAGAGCTCAGTGAGCTTGATGAGAGCAGGATGTTCTCATACACTGTTCTTAGCTATACCTTGAAAAGTAATTTGCTGTAATTCACGTATATTCCTCAAAATAAATGTATTCCACGTAATATTGAACCAGGAAGTATAAAGAGCGAAGAAGTTTGTGGGTTTTAAAATACTGAACGCGCTGTTCGTGTCCCGTGTGAAAGCAGAAGTGATTTATTTGTCACGTAACTTCCGCACTTAATTAACGTCATTTCCATAGTTATATAAAGCCAAACCAGGATCTTTGCACCTAACCAAGTAGTTTTTTTGCCTAAACAAACCACGTTGTTTTCTGTGAAGACAGAAGTTTATTTTGAAAAGACTGTAAATAACAAGCGGAAAGTGACGGATTTTGCTGGCCATTCGTAGGAGAACGCATAAAAAATGAGGAACAACTCGAACCGTACTCCTACGAACTGATGTTTGAGGATACGTTGATGAGAGCTGTGGGAGTGAACCATAACAGTGAAGTGATTTAGCAGAAAACCAAAGCAGTGAGCGGAAATATGCTGAAGTGCTCCAGAGAGCTGAGGGGGTAGTGCAGTGATATGTCTCTGTTTACCGTTATGTTAGTGCTGGCAAAGCAAGGAAAGGATGCCTACAATCATGAAAGTAAGACAAGTTGTAATTTGAACATTTGTAATTAATAGGTATTATTCAAAACAAAACTATGTCCCTTTAGCTGAACAGTGGCCCTGGTGGCATTTACAAGTCTCTCTAAAGTTAGCTAATATAAGTTAAGATAAGTGTAGTTCGTTCTTTGTGCATTTTAGATGATCATCAATGATAAACCAATATATCTGTGACTAGCCGGAGACATCCAGGTATGCTAACTTGTGCTCATGTTTAGGGTCCAGCTAGGGGAGAAAAGATTGCGATATTTTGTAATGAGATTTTGGGATATACTGATAACACAATGACATGAGGATGAAGATCACACTTCAACATAAAGGCGAAAGTTTAGATTAGAAAGTTTAAGATAAAGTTGTAAAGTCTTGTGTAAAATATACACAAAATGAAAAAGCACTTTAAGTTTAGTAAATCTCTTTGGAGGTAATGCCAGCGTTGGTGAGGGAGTTAACAGGCAGCTCCATATACTGCAGCCACATGTTGGTATTTAAATGGCTGTGGTAGCCGTGTGTATTTGTACATGCATCCATGTACCCATCCAGCCCTAATGCGGCCTCAAGGCTCAGGCTCTCTGGAAAGACCCAGAGGCCAAAAAGATAGTCGTGGACAAAAACATAAACACAAACCGCGCATTATCATCGCAGTCGACTGTGATGAGGGAGACCGTTTTCTGAAATGTTTCTGGATGTGGACCACAGAGCAGCCAACACCCCTCTCTATCTTTAGAGCAGGGAATCCACCCAAGAGCTGTCAGTCGAGCCGCCAAATCCCTGACTGCTAAAACTCTCCAGACCCCCAAACACTAACAGCGTCATTCAGAGACATACAACCCCCCACCACGCACACACACATACACACACAGCAGGCTCTGATACTGTAAGATGTGGAGGTGTTTGGTAGAGAATAGTAAATAAATGAGGCCTCTGCATCCTCCGCTGGGCTTACGTAAGAGCAGCTCACCACAGCAAGAAGAAACAGTTAAAAACAACTCACGGTTTTTTTTAATGCTTGCAAAAGGAGCAAAGATTTATCTGCTCTGAAAGTTAACTCAATACCTAATTTTTCTTGGACTCCACCTTTGTTTTTCTAAGTGCTGGGAATTGTGCGTAAAAAGGTCAAAGAAATAATGGTTAAAAAAAAACGAGTTCCATTAAATTTGTGAAATCGAAAATTACTGCTGCTGAAAAACAGATTTATGAGTGCGGCTGTGGGCTTTGTGGATCTCACTGGTGCTGTGCAGTCAAGCACTTAATAAATCAGTGCTGTACATACAGGAATTAATAGAGATGGTGTGTTTTCATGGTTTGTGTTGGTGCCAAATCTCAGAGAGCCTGATCTGGCCCCGGCTCTAATCTGTTTTTAGAAAGTCACCTTAGAAGCCTGCTGTTACCTTGCTCTCCTCCTGATCCAAGCATAACCAGCAGAAAGCGTTACAGTCTGTTTAAGATTCATTAACACATGGTGATAGATCAATATCTGCGGTTTGACTTGTACCTGTTCTCTCCAGGGACGTTTCTAGGATCAGCACACACTCAGATATTGTATATTTTAAAATGTTTCCTCCTTCTGGTGAGCATATTAGTCTCAATTAAATGTGAAAATCAGGGGATTTGTGCTCCAGTTCACATTTAAAACCATGCAGACGATGCATTCCCCAAATCCCCAAATGTCCTCACAGTAAATCGAGAAAACATTTTTTAAAATTCAGTTGTAACTAAAGTATTAATTTAGCGTATTCTTTGTAATTTTATCTTCAAATGTACTATGAGCTGATAACTACTCATAGTGCATTTGAAGATAAAATGTCAAGTCAGAATCTTTATTGTCATTGTATATTATATATTATAATATTAGGCAAGGCCCAGTGTGGACCTGTGGTGGTGCTTTAGTGGAACATAAAGGATGAAGTAAATGACCACAAAGTAATGAGCACACAGTGAAACTGTTGGTAAACCAGCTGTGTTGCTTTCACTGAAACCTTCTGAAACAATGTGGTATTTTAAAAATGTAATGTAACAAATGAAAGCATTTTTGCAACCTACTTAATAAGGAAAAGTGTTGTTACATTTATTTGAATAAAACAATACAGGCAACATGATTCAAACTCAAGAGACTAAAACACGTTTGTATCTAAAGAACATTTCATTTCCAATCATCCAATAACATGTATTCAGCTAGATGTGTATATATATATATATATATATATATATATATATATGATGTTTGGCTCCGTGTGTATGCAGAGTCCACCTCTGGTTAGCAGTGTGGGCCATGCAGTCAGCTGTGATTAGAATAGAGCAGATCAGCTGCAGGTCTGCACGTCTGCACGTCTACCTGATACTAAAACTTTATTCATAATCAAGAACAAATGCACAGCTGCAACTGCTGCTCACTGTCGTCACTGTAGGTCACATTACAGCAGAACTAACAGATTGGAAGTTTAGTTTTATATTTTATTTTGGCACAAATTGAAATATTAAATAAACAAAAACATTACTTTTGAAGTAATGACAAACCAAAGCAAATGTATTCTGATGGACAAGATGTAATCTGTCCTGTTTACAACTGTTAAAGCTTTCTTCTGTTTTTTATGTATCCCGAACCTCCACTCAGTTATTATGGAACATGATATATATTTAGTTTCCTACACAGTTTGTGGTCTATAACAACTCCCAAACATTTATTTTCAGAAACTCTTTATATTTAAACAATATCTATTGTGATTCATACTATATTGTTGTTTTTTTGATAACCAAATATCATAAGTTTAGTTTGAATTACATTGAATGACTTATTAATATCAAACCAACGTTTTACATTTGTCAATGCCGTTTCCACTACATCCAGAAGCTGCTCAAAGTCTTTAACACAGCAAAGTTGTGTCATTAACAAACAAAACAATCTTTAGCATTTTCGACACGTTGCAAATATCATTTATGTAGAATATAAACAACTTTGGAGCCAGCACTGAACCCTGTGGCTCCCCACACGTGACCCTCAGCACTGCTGATGTCTGTCATCCAGATAGTTACTGATGTCCCCTTCTAACACCATATCTTTCAAGTTCCCTCACTAATAATCTTTACTCAATAGTGTCAAATGCCTTTTTTTACATCTATGAATACAGTATATTCTTTATTTTCTATTGCTGTTGATATTTGTTTGATCAGTTCCATCACTGCTGTGAATCTATCGGGTGTAAAACCCTTCTGACGTCACTCAGTGGGTCGTTTATCCAGAGAATGATCAAGTCTTTGAACAAGAAGTTTTTCTAAAATGTTCGAGAGCTGAGGAAGAAGACAAACTGCTCTATAGTTTGAAAGAAAATGCTTTTCTCCATTTTAGTAAAGAGGAACAGCTTTTCTGTTTTCATTTTGTTGGAAGATCTGCCTTTTGGAGCGACACATATGAGTCAGTGGTTTCACTATATGTATTTACTAATATATAGTAATATATACTCAATACTGGAATTTTTATTCTTAAAATTGTGTGCAACCTCAATTAGCTCCTTCTCTTCAAATTCAAATAGTTTGTTGTAATAATCCTTCTTATTGTGTCAATTTATGTTTTATATGTATTTTCTGCTTCCCAAAAATGTCCAGTTTTGACATAAAAGTTTCCAAGTGAGAAAGGCCTTCCACAAACATTTCACATTTAAATATTATTTCCTACTCTGTAGGACGACAGACTATACTCACCACTAAATGTGCGTTTGTAGATTAAATCATAATGATATGATCTGAAGTGATGAAAGGTTATTCATTGAATTCTATAATATTTGACTAGATTTCACATATGCACTCTAATAAGGCTCCCAGTTTGTAAGTTGTAAGTGTTGGCTTTATTGATGGTAAATAAATCACTTATCAATATTGTATAGATGCTTTATAAGCCATTAATATGAATGTCATAAAGGTTGTGAAAAATATCTTAAACTGGTGTTTATTCTCCTTCAGCAAGACACACTTTGTCTTTTAAGATCTCAATTTAGCAACACTTTGTCATATTTGCTCTACTTGATGAAGCCTAATTAGCCTTAAAATGAGAGTAAAATAAAACATATATATATACATAAATAACTTCTCCAGTTGTGTTCATTTAGAAAAACAGACATTTAGTAGAAACAATACATTGTTGTGCTCTTGCGTACAGTTTACACACACGTGGCTCAAACAGCCATTACTGGAAAAAATCCTTCAGCGTTGTTTCTTCAGGGCGACGGGTAAGAAAATAAATAAAGTCCGGTCTGAAAGAGTTAACACACACACACAGATGTACAACATCATTGTGAAATAAAATACTGTCAGAAAATATGTGAATACAGAGTACATTAACCAGAACAAGAATCTGGAGCCAAATTTCAATAATTCACTGATTTCATTCACTCATTGCCCAAAAAGTATGAAGGCTCCATTCCTATCAATGCAGCTATGATTCATATATGTATTATTATATCTGTGGTGTAATCCCCAGCCGAACTGCTGAGCCAGCTGACCTCTAAAAATAATTTCTTACTTTTTTCACAGTTTTTTGTTTTGCTATAACATCTTATATATTCTGATAATCAGGTGACATTTCTGCCATATTTTGGAATTCTGTGTTGATTTGTTTTGCCTTTCTCGCTTCTGTTTGTGTCACATGCCAGCAATAATGTGACTAAATCACATCCTGCAGCCAACAGGGTGAAGCTCATCCAAACTAAGACCATAACACATCCACACACACACACACTGCTGTCTGATACCGCCGGGAAACTGTGGAGAAGTAATACAGACTTCAGTTGGATTGTAATTCCTAAACATGAGACCTAAAATAATTATAATATTGTAGTTTCATGTGATCCTCAAAATGCTGTTTTTAAGCTGACAAAAATAACATACTAAAGGAAATATTGAGTTGTTTTCATATGTTCATATAGAAACATAAAACATCTGAATGTCTGTTAACTATCAGCTATACTCAGCTTCACTGGATGAACTATAAAGCTTTTGCTTTTTAAAAATGTCAGAGACTGTTTGAGTCTTCGGAGGGGCAGAAAGCCCAACTTAATAACCTTCTGAATATATGATTTATTTGTATTCATGGTGATTTACTATTTCTAATCATCATTTACCTGCTTGTTACCTAAAAAAAGAAGAAGATCTAAAGCTGTAAATCACATTGTCTTAAGTTTATGATTATTCCCATGTTATGTTCCAGGCTGTGTAGATCCACTGTTAATATATATCATAGAAAGCACAGTGGGAGCAACACACAGCCTGAAGCTTCTGGATTGTTCCAGTGGAAAATGTGAGACAGGTTTGACTGGCAGTGCAGTCATGACTTTTTTTCAATTGTGTGAGCGCTAAAACTGTTTGAGTCCAACAGTGTAAGTCAATCCACAGAAAAACAATTGATGATGAAACTTCTCCATCGTGGGGATTTGCTTCTGGCTAATTTTCAGTTTGTAGAGGGAAAGCACATTTGTCTATATCACATTGGACATTTTAAAGACTAATTAATATGTCGAAAGGAAATAATCATTAGTTGCATGGCAAGAACTTTGACAATACTGAGGTCATCAAGAGTCCAAGTCCCCGAAACACAAGCTTCCACCCAGCACAAAAACAAAATCTCTTTTATTGGTATTTTTATTATTGGGATTTTTCTCATTTTATGTGTCCAGTTAACTATTCAATTGTATTTTCTGCAGATTGTCCTCCTCAATGTAAATGTCTAAAGGCTTTTATAAAAGCCAGAAAAATACTTTTTGGATTTCATTTGATATATTGGGTCTAAAAATAGGTAAATCAGTCAAATATAAAAGTGTGAGTTGTTTTAAATTGTGGATTTCAGTAGCTGTGGCTCTAATCTGCAGCCCTAATGCTGAATAAATTACTTTTATTTAGACAATTAAAGATTTTACTATTTGATCTACTCTGATGTGAAGTTGTATTTTATTCAATTATAAAGTTAAGAAAATAGCAAGCTACCTTTTAAAACTCCTAGCCTCACACTGTGATTATAAAGAGAATCTCCCAGCTGTCCTGTCCACACATCACTGTGTCTTTATGCCATTAACATACACACTGTCCACTTTATTAGCTACACTTGTAAAATCTATTTAGCAAATTCAATAAAGCAGCTCTGCCATAAATTCTACCTTTAAAAACTTTGAGTTTAGTTACATCTAGTGACATCACAGGTGGAGGTTAGAAACCCCTGTGGATATAATGCAGTCCAACACAACACCACCTATAACTACGACCTCAGTGATCAAACATAGCATGCATTATTGCACTGTATTAGACTGTGATGTGTACCTAATATAGTGACCACTACTGTATCCGTTAGTTCTGTTACTACACACGAAACCTGCTTCAGAAAAAACCCAAACAAAGTTCAAAAACAGAACGTTTTCTGTCCTCAGGTTTAAGAATGAGTCAAGTGCACTTTCATTATTTAAGGCTACAGGAATACAGGAATAAATATGTGTGCACTGTCGGAGTGTTTAGTCTGGACTGAGGCTCGTGTAGCTCCTTCCACCTGACACACGAGAGTCTGCAGATTTATATTTTCGATATGATTTCATAGCGTCTCCCGTTTTAGTGTTGATGCCATGTATTACTTGTTTAAACCTAGAAACAACTCGCTCAGGGTAGATGTGATATGATGACGTGCTTTGTCGTGCTGTCCACGCGCTCCCCACGCGCTGCACCTATCAGCGCAGCAGCTCTCCGGTGTTTCTCCCGGTGCCGCCGGTGTTCTGTCGGGGGGCTCAGGAAACCTGACATTTATTTTCGATTCTGTCCTCTCCTTTTTAGAAATGACTATTTAAACCAAATAAGATCAACGTTTCTCCACCTCAAAGAATAACACAAAACATGTTGATGATGTTTCATTTATATTTTAATGAATATTCGTTGTCCTTTTACGTAGCGTTGCTCATTTCTGCAAAATAAAATAACATAATATTTCGGCATATTTTCCCACCAGCTCTGTGGCGATGCTGTGCTCAGCCTCTGCACATGTTTCCCCTGCGGCTGCTCAGCGCTATGAATAATGTTACAACGGAAAAAATACCAAAATTACAACATTTAATATTCACAAAAGTGTCACTTATAACATTAAGATATATCCATACATGCCAGTCAATCCTCCGAGCGCCACGTCCCACATGGCGTGCATAAAATTACAAAACTTAAATTAAATATAAATAGCGGACACAGAATCAATAATAAAACGTAGATATTTACAACTGTGCAACATTGCAACACGTTTCATCACACCACCAGCATGCCGTCGACCCTCCAGATATGTACACACACACACATGTCATCATCAGCTGTCTGAGTCCACCTCGCTTTTACTCTCCTCCGTTTTCTCCGCGGACGTTTTGGTCGATTTGTTCCATTTCTGAGAGTTCTCTGATTCCTCTGATGAAGACCTTTTCTGCCTCCTCCACTTCGCGCGTCGGTTTTTGAACCAAACCTACGTGATAAAAAAAGCACAATTTTAATATCTAAGCCTGAAGTGTTTTCTTCTTTTCTTTTCCCTTTAATGTTCCCAGTAAGACGAATAGAGCCGTATAGTGTGTCAGTGTTTCAGTATAGATGTATACAGTCAGAATTTATTTAGTTGTTTTATTAACAAACTAATATTAAAACCATTATTCATACCATGATGTCACCTGCGACAAGCTTGACGTCAGATGATCTTTATGCTCGTGATAAAATAACTGCTAAGTTGTATTACTACGCTTGATAATAATAATAATAATAATAATAATAATAATAATAATAATAATAATAATAATAATAATAATAATAATAATAATAATAATAATAATACGAATAATAATAATAATAATAATAATAATAATAGTGGTAGTATTAGGCTAGTAGCTGTATTATTATTATTATTATTATTATTATTATTATTATTATTATTATTATTATTATTATTATTATTATAGTCACCCATCACATTGTTTTTTTTTAATCAACCACATCAAAGCTATAGTGTATATGAAAACATCACTGCGTCACAATATCTCCCCAGCAAAGTGATGTCATCTCCTTTTAATTTTTAGATAAACTTCAAAGGCCGTTAAATTGTGTAGAGAGGTGAGAGAGTAATTATAATAATAATTAAAACTTCTCAGTAATAGTTCATTACCTAACATGTATACAGGTCGATATGAAAGACTACATTAAGGCACATGATATAAAGAATAAGAATAAGAATAAGAATAAGAATAAGAATAAGAATAAGAATAAGAATAAGAATAAGAATAATGTCTGGGTTACTGCAATAAACCCGGCTAGTTTTGAACTAAACTAAACTCCAAAATGAGAGCAATGTTTTAACATTAAAAAAAATGTGTCTGTTTTGTATACAATCAGTTTTAGAAGGCAGTCTGAAGCTGTCCTGTTTGAAAAGTCAAAGCGCCTCTGACCTCGACTTTCTCCTCCCGGAGGTGGACCTTGCGGGCCAGTTGCTCCCGGGTGCCAACGTCCGGGTACTTGGTCTCCTGGAAGAGGCCTTCCAGAGCCTCCAGCTGCTCATCGGTGAAGATGGTGCGGTGCCTCCGCTTCCTGCGGCAATGCAGCTGGTTGAGGAGCTGCAGCTCGGTCCGCGACAGGCTGCCCATGTTCATATAGGACATCATCTGGTGCGGGACCGGAGAGATCAGCACCGATCCCGGGCTGTCGTAGCCTGCATGGCGGAGGGACGAAGAAACATCCCACACTGGTGAGTTGAAATGGTTGGAACAATCAAACTGCCACAGCGTGTATATACATATAAACAGTGCACATGAGTCATGTGGCTAATTGGAAACTCAGTTTTAGGTTGTATATATGCAGATTACAGCTGGTGCGTAAAATAACGGAAATGTGAAATTTAAGGGTTGTCTCTTTTTATCCACTTGAAGACTTCTTTCTCATGCCTTAAAAATAAACAAACTACAGACTTAAAACAACCTTTCCTTTTGTACGAATACAATTATGTTAAATTCATGCGTAAAGCAACAATTTGAAAACGGGTCAGTGACACTGAACCCGCAACAATACTGGGGTAAAAATACAGACATCACACATGCATCTGACAGCAGATTAAAAATATGTTCTGTATGGAATCGGTTTATGTGTAAATGTGCAGATTTTAGTTCACGCCTAAACTAAGGTTGCAATTGGTGATTTTACGCATAAAATTAGAGATAATATTTTGTCTTCTCAAGGAAATGTGTCGCGGAAACACAGATCGTAAAACATCAAGCACTTTAGGTAACAAAACAACTCTGTGGAATCACAATCTGCCATTTAAACAATATGTTGTCTCCGAAGTTTGGGGTCAAAATGAGACCTGGTGCAACGAAAAATACAGTTTATTATATGGTGTCTGCAAAAATATTACATTTTTATTATTGTTGATGTTACTTAGAGAAAAACGACCAATTGTGCATTTGAAACATAGACTATAAAAATATGAATGTGTGTTTAATTCTGTGTTGATCTCTGATGAGTTCCACGCCAAAATTGAAGTTAAGTAAAACAAGCAGGAGTTTGGCTGTCCTACCTGGCGGGATGCACGGGCACTGCTGCGGGCTGAGGCCGGGCACAGAGCCGCAGCACGGCGGAGCTCCTCCGGCGCCCTGGACATGCAGCTGACCGTAGTAGTAGCCGTTATATCCTATCCTGGTCCCGTTTACAGTCTGAACACCTGGGGGAGAAGGCCCGCATGTGGCCGAGTACAGTCCGTTGTAGTCGGTGTAGATAGAGTCCGTGAGGCCGGCAGACAGCACCACCGGGCCGCTCCGGTGCAGCAGCAGCGGCTCCTTGCAGCTTGGCCGGCCGGACAGGATGCTGTCGATGCTAAACATCCCGGCGGGCATCACACCGGTGATCTGCGGCTCGGAAGCGGGAAGAGTCGGAATATTTAAAATTGCTCGGTAAAAGAGAAAGTCCTGGACTGAAAGCTTTCAGTGCTGAGCGGAAAAGGTTCTCTTAAAACTGCGTCATGATGACTATGGAGGGTTTTTTCTTCTCTGCATGCGCAACTCCGCAAGCTCGTCTAGAGGATGCGGACTGGTTGTTTAAATGCGACCTGCTGAGAGCAGGGCTGTCTTTATACCCTGCTGACGTCACGGCTGCTCTGGGATCAGCTGCTGGAGCTCGCGGCGTGAATGGCCACAGATCTGTGTATTGAGAATTAATTCAATTAAGATAATCCGCACTGTTTGCAGACTTTTGGAAACTCTTTTGCTGGCTCACAGAAGCTCTTCCTAAAGAGTAATCCGATTATTTTCTCGTCAGTGAAGGCATCATAATCTAATGGAACACATTTGCATTAGTGTTTACAATAAGGGGTCAAGTCGGAGAGTGAAATCTAAAAATGCCAAATACCAAATATAAGGAATTTATTAATCAATTCATAATCTTTAAATTGTATTCAGCCAGTAAGGTTACCGGATATGCGTTCAATTGTTGTCAGTAGGTTTAAAATGGGATTTGTTGTTGCTTTTTATATAAAGCTAGTTAACGGCAAATCACAGCATGCTGGCAATTTTGCGAGTAAAAGTGATTAAGTCAGATTTTTCAATATAAATATTATTTAGAAAATTTAAAATCAGCGGTCATATCAATAGGTCTACACCAAACCTCAAATAATTTTGTTTTGTATTTATAATTTATAAATGCAGCCTACAAACGGACGACGTGCTATAAGGTGATTTATGTATTTGTCATGCCTTATCATCATTACTATGAATGTATTATTTATTATTAATTTAGTATTAGGATACTATAAACACTCCCAGGACATATACTTTAGAAGTTAATACAATATGATATGACCTAAAGATTTACAGCGACAACATGGGTAAAGGTGCAGTTAAACTGTAATCAAGGCTTTTATTTGCCTTTCTCTCCCCTTCCCCACATGCGTAAATGAATAATAACCATATATACATGTCAGACAGAAGCCTCTGGACATTATATCTGTGATTCATCTCATTAACCACCCTCCGCTCGCTTCTCCGCGGGGAGACGATCAGCGCGTTTCCTCCCAGGCAGCAGCTCCCTCTCTGCGGGTCAACAACGCCGAACATTTCCCCCCTGACCGAGATAAGATAACGGCCCATTATCGCCTCCATTCAGCCTGGAAAAAGAGTACTTATTGCATATTTACACCGCTAATCAACATGTGCTGAGTGGAGGTGGTTGTCTGTGTGTGTTTGTGGGGGTGCTGCTGTGGAGGAACGTGGATTCCCGGTTCAGACCTTAATGGGACTCACTGATTGCATTTAACACTCAATGTGTTCTTAACACATGCTCACGTCGAATGACAGATAAGTTTGTGATTTGAAAATGTGCCGTTTATATGGGAGATGATTAGCGCGGGACACACACAGTTCGGCTCTGTTTGCAGCGTATTGTCCTCCACTAATGCGGCAAAGAAACTGATTTCAATCATCTCCACAGATGAATTCCACGGACTTGTTTCCCTGCACGAAAATATGAATTACAATAATTGGACGTGCTATTTTAAATTGTGGATAAAAATATTTATCCGGCATTAACGTCATTCTACTACACACTGCGAAAACCATATCATAGAATATTGTCGAAAGAAAGAAAGAAAGAAAGAAAGAAAGAAAGAAAGAAAGCATTTTAAAATGTTCGTTACTCAGTATTTTTTTATATTTTAATATGTATAGCTTATTTATGGGAAACATGTTTTAACATGGACGCGTCGTTTTATTCCTGTTGAATAGATTGTGTTTTTTTGGGGAAACAAAAAAAAGACACATTTTGGAAGATTGAGGACTTCTGATAATGATGAAGAAAATAATCCCCACCAGCCTCCCGACGCAGCGATGTTGTTGACTAATGCAATAGTAATGTGCCATATGGGAATAACAAAGATTAAAACAAGGATATGCATTAACAAAGTTATATTAGAACACACATTATGATCCCGTGTTTCTTGCGTAATAATTATGTTTTCTGGTTTGTCATTCTGTGGAACCTCAGACAGCTGATGGGCATCACATTTTCATGATACAATAATATTTGTGTAATTTTGTTCTATTCCTTACTTCCACCCTATTCCCCTTCACAAACTATGTTCACAGATAACACATATGGATCATTCTTGTTCAAATAAATGTATAATTCTCTAAGTACCAAGAATGTGTGTTTACTATGTGTTGTCTCCAGAATGAACCTGTGTGCATTATTACCCTGTGAGAGTTATAACAAAAACATTGACCAGGGTCGTCATGTATACATTGTCCGAACTGCACATTGCTCTCTTGAGGCAACAAATGTAAAATAAGAATTTAGAAATGTATATAAAAATCAAATGCATCACAAAACATCAATGAAAGTTCTTTAGAGAGTCATTCTCATATGTTTGTTTGTTTTCCCATATGTGGCTCAACTTGAAATGTTATTCCCAATCCAAAATGCAACATTATATTGAATCATGAAAAACATGTCATCAGATATTACGTGTAAAGACTGAAATATTTCTAAAACCCCATTTATAAATATTTAAATTTTAGGGTCAGCTTTTTAGGGTGTGAGTCTCAAGAAGACTTGCTGTTGCCCCCAAAGCAATGACATTTAGTAGTAGAATATAGAATCTGAACTCAGCAGGTTACGGTTACTATTCCATACACATTTCTAGTGATATGAAAAGCAAAACAGGAATTGTAGGTTTAAAATCAACTTTAAATTGTATTTCCTTTCTAAATTCCAGCTCAAATAATTTACAGGTGGATAACATTTGAATGTGACACATTTTATTTTGTGTTTAATAGCACACATGGATGAGTTTTTCACCTCACCTGCATGCATGAAGTCCTGTTGTTGTTGTTGTTGTTGCCTTTTGATATGGAAACATGTTCTCCTTGCTGAAAAGCCTTTTCTGTAATACAGTCACACTGTGATTCCCGCCCAGTGGAGAATGGGAGAGAAAAAAAACATGGACATATGCTGTTATTATTTCCACCTTTATTTCTATATTTCTACCTCCAAGTGGCAGTGAAAGGGCCGAGTCAAAAGGGATTTCTATGAAATGAAACGTCCATTTGAAAATAAAAGCTGTGGAAAAGCGGCGTGAAGGCAGCACTTATAGGTGAATAGAAGCATCAATCAGTCTGCTGATGGAGGCTGAAGACTCACAAAGCTACAATAGCAGATGCATCTTTATATATCAGAGCCCTGATCTGAAAAACCTGGTTAAATACGACAAATAAAACAGGAAGACTTGGTAATGCATCCTTCCAAGAGGGGATAAATACATGGTGAGGGCTGTCCAGGCTTTCACACTGATGTCCTTTCACATTTGACTGCAGGAGAAAGTAAGCATCCACATCATTTACATAACTACAGCATCAGAAAATAACCAGATAGATAGATAGCTAGATAGATAGATAGATAGATAGATAGATAGATAGATAGATAGATAGATAGATAGATAGATAGATAGATAGATAGATAGATACACTTTACAAAAACACTTTATTTACATATTCTTAAAACAATAAACAGTTTACTAATAAAGTGTAACGAAAAATCATATTAACGTATCAAAAATATATTTATAAATAACAATTCTATAAATATATAAAAATTATCCAATAAAACACTGTGCAAAGTCTAAACATTCATTATTCACAGTGCAGATAATATTTTTAAAACACCAACGTTCTTTAAAAGTGTCGAGATCCCCGGTATGTTTGTAAAACCTAAAATCGAGCCAGAGTCTTGCCCTGATGTTACAGAGCCACACTGTCTTGGCCTCTTGCCCCTCTCTGTTGTCAACTCTGGTTTTCCTGCTGATGTATATGGCCATTTTAGCCTCTCCCGAGAGGAAGTTTAGGAGCTGCAATTTTTCTTTGTTGTCTTTTTTGTAGGCAACTCCCATGATAAAAACACTCTCGGTAAAAACTACGTTAAAAAGACTAAAAACCAATGTTAAAAGAGAGAAAAACTCTGTGAGTCTCTTACACTCAGTAAAAACATGGAATACAGTCTCACATAAATTGCAAAATGGACACTTGTTAAAAACAGCAGGATTAATAATAGAGATAAAAGCGTTACAAGTGACAGCACCATGTAAAATCCTCCACTTGAGGTCGGCTGTCCGCTTTTTGAGGGGAGGTTTGTAAAAAAAACCCACTGTGGGCCTGGTCCACTTCCTCCACCCAGTCTGTTACTCCACACAGTGGAGGGTCTGCTGCACAGGCCTTTCTTGTGGATGCTTTTCACACAGTTCGTATATAGAGTCTTTTTGTCGGCTCTGTGCAGCGTCAATCCTGGCGGGTTAGGGACCTTGAGCAGGGGACCGGTCAGTTCTCCCAGCCCTGGGCTCAGGTTGATTTCCGGAAAAGGGTCTGCTGGGTCTGGAGAAACCTTCCCGTCACAGTACATTTTTATTTGGCTACTCTCCTTCCCAGAGAGCCTCTGGCTCCACAGCTCCAGAATCCTCTCGGCCACTCGAGCGGAGGTCAGACCAAGCAGAGAGACCAGGGCTCGGGCATCGCTCAGCGCCGGCCCCACTGCATTCACCAGTTGCTGCAGGCACAGGGTTTTGGACCTGCACAGCGGGTGTGCTGCTGCTGCTGACATCCAGCCTGGCTCTGTATATTAAAGGCTCCTTCAACAACCAGTGCAGAGAGTCCGACTTTGGACACCTTTTATGATTAAAAAGGGCCCAAGACTTAAAAACACCCTGATAAAATGGAGGCAGCCCATTTTATTTTATTTTTTTAGAATCAGTTAAAAACAGAGCAGCATCCAGCCCCAGGTTATTTACACGTCAGAGAATGCAGTTGGTCCCATCTCTCCACACCAAATCAGCCGGGCCGGTAAGATATTTTTGTAAAAACTGAAGTCTAAAAGTGGCTGTTCGGCTGGCGAGGTGGACAAGGGCCTGTCCCCCCTCCTCTCTGGATAAAAACAGCACCCCCTGTGGCACCCAGTGTAGACCATCCCAAAAAAGGTCCACCATTTCTTTCTGTAGTTTTGCTAAAATACCTGAGCTAGGGTCTACACAGGTCAGACGGTGCCACAATTGGGATGCTACAAGGTTGTTTAAAACCAAAACCCTACCTTTAAAAGACTGAGGAAGCAGCCACTTCCACTTGGAAAGCTTTCCCTGAATCTTTTCTGTGACTTTCTCCCAGTTCTTCTGGACAATCATTTATTTTCCTAAAAACACACCAAGATATTTCAGGCCATCAGTTCTCCAGGTGAGGCTCTGGGGAAGAACTGGGAGACCGCCACGCCACTCCCTGACAGGAAGGGCCTCTCTTTTCTTCCAATTTACCCTCGCTGCCGATGTTACACTTAAACTATATACTATATCTGTTAAAATGTCCGCATCTCTCTGGCTTGTAATAAAAACAATAATATCGTCTGCGTATGCGAATAAAACAAATCTGCTATTAACACCAGGTAAAACCAGACCTTGTAGGTTGGAGCGTATTTTGTAGAGGAGAGGTTCCAGGGAGAGCCCCTCTACACACTCTAAAAGGAGCACATAGACTACCATTACACTTCAGCAAACTCTCAACTTCACTGTACAACACCTTGATCTTGTCTATGAAACCAGCACTGAACCCAAACTTCTCCATCACTTTCCAGAGGAAGTTGTGCTCAATGCGGTCAAAGGCCTTTTCCTGGTCTAGAGAAATCAGACCAGTATCAAAGCCCAATGAGCTGGAGACCTCCAAAATATCTCGAATTAGGTAGACATTGTCTACCATGGACCTGCCGGGCACACAGTAGGTCTGGTCCCGGTGGAGGTCTTACCATGGTCCCACCACTGCCTAAGACTGTTAAAATCACCTTTCCTCTGCCTAAAAACACTCCAGAAATAAATCAAAGCTTCTCTAATAATTGTTAAAACTGAGTTAAAATGCCAGTATGCGCTTCTTGGCAACACATTTCTAATAAAAACATTACATGAAAGCAAAGAGTGATCTGTAAAACCAACAGGTATAATATTGCACATTTTAAAAATGTTAAAATGATGTTTAAAATAATAAATAGGATCTAACCTGGCAGAGGAAATCTTATTTTCAGTGCAGTGGGACCATGTGTATTGTTTAGCATCTGCGTTCATCCTCCTCCATACATCCACCAGACCATGAGAGTGGACCAGCTGCCTCAGAACATGCTGGGACATTGGATGCGGCTCTGCGTGGTTCCGATCTAAAAAAACTAAAGTTAAAATCCCCCCCCAAGAATAAAAAATCCTCCGAAGCACAGCTATTTAAAACATCATTAATGTTTTGTAAAAACAACTTCCTCTCTGCACCGATTGTTGGGACATACACATTTATAAAAACAGCATTAAAAAGGTCAAACCGGGCTTTTACTAAAAGCAACCTCCCCTCGATAAAATGCTCGACCTCCAATGAGACTGGAGTAAAAGATTTGGAGAAGAGGAAGCCCACTCCTCCACTTAGAGATGTGTTGTGACTTCCCCTTGCCACTCCCTCCTCCAGTCTATCTTGTTAAAGCCGTCGCTGTGCGTCTCTTGTAAAAAAAAAGGACATCAACGTGTTTTAATTTTGCAGTTTCATATATTTGTGTCCTTTTATTAAAAACTATGGCTCCGTTCACATTAAAACACCCACTTTATCCATGGCTGAGATTTTAAAATAAAACATTAATAAAAATTAATTAATTAAAACACCCATCATCACTGTTTGTTTGTTTTTTTACTCTAAGCACAAGTTTTTTTAAACTAAAAACCTCCTGATCAATGAGGCCAGACTCCTCTCTTTGGCTCATATGGAATCTGGCTGAGGTAATAAAAACGACTAAATCCGGAAAGTAATCCTCAACTTTTACTCCGTGTTGGTTTTTTGTTTGTTGGAGAAAAACGTTCAACATTTCAGCTGCGCACTCCTCTTCACTAAAACTGTCTTCTGCCTGTCCCTGCTTCCTGACTGTCTGTCCTTCCTCTCCGACTTTACTATTCATGGGATCACTGGATGCATTCTTACTCTTTTTTTCCCGTTGTGTGGCAGGTTTTTGTTTTTTTGCCTCTTCCTCCATCTCAGCCTCTTCTACCTGCTCACTCCACGGAACCTGTATTTTACCTGTCTCCTCTCCTCCTACACCACCCATTTCCTCCTTTCGTTTCCTCTTACAATACCTGTCCCCTCTGCCTCTCCTACACCACCCATTTCCTCTACCTCTTCTACTCCCAAACCACCTGACTTTCTCTCCCTCTTTTTTTCTCTCTTTTTTTTCTTCTTTTTTTCCCACCACACCAAGTGAATTAACACCACCTATGCACCTCGATGATGCGGTGCACCCTCTCCACCTGGTCCAGGAAGATGACAACTGCCCCTTTCATCCGTGCCAGAGACTTCACACTGCCGTGTCCGACCTTGTCTCCCACAGCTAACCCGATCTCCTCAACGCTACACGGGAAGCCGGCTGATATTTTGATCCCGTGCTTCCTCGTCAGCTTGGTGTAGTCTTCATTTGCCATGACGTCAGACGCCGGCCGGCAGAACACCGGCAGGATAAAAACACCCAAAAGCACCCCAACTATCAACCAAAATGCACCAAAAAGTAAACTAAATCAAACTGTTACCAATGAACTAAGTGAAATCAAACCCATTATTAAATAAATAAACAAAAATAAAGTATCGAAATAGCACCTGCTCATGCTCAGCGTCTCACACAACCAAACTCCCAGCATACACCGAGAGAGAGAGAGAGAGACAGAGAGAGAGAGATTGTCTGATTGTCGTTTTCAGAATGTTAAAAATAATTGTCAAACACAGCACTCACCAATTATGATGAGGGATTTCACATGTTGTTAGACAATCCATCAATAAGTTTATTTGAAGCATTCTGAGAATGTTAAAGACATGGGATGATTGCCACAACACGTCCTAATTCTAAATAACAGAATATGTTGTTTGCCAATGACTCCCAAAACTACATATGACATGCCTATGTTGTCAAACGTTGCAGTTTTAAACAAGTTGTTGATATTGTGAATTGAAACAAAATCTATGTGACCTATGTAGCCTATGTGACGTTTGTGACATAAGTTAGGTAGCCGATGTGACATAAGTTAGGTAGCCTATGTGACCTATGTGATGTAAGTTAGGTATCCTATGTGACGTTTGTGACATAAATTAGGTAGATGATGTGACCTATGTGACGTAAGTTAGGTAGCCGATGTGACGTTTGTGACATAAGTTAGGTAGCCTATGTGACGTTTGTGACGTAAGTTAGGTAGCCGATGTGACGTTGGTGACGTAAATTAGGTAGCCGATAATATGTTGGTGACGTAAGTTAGGTATCCGATGTGACGTTTGTGACATAAGTTAGGTAGCCTATGTGACCTATGTGACGTAAGTTAGGTAGCCTATGTGACGTTTGTGACGTAAGTTAGGTAGCCTATGTGACGTTTGTGACGTAAGTTAGGTAGCCGATGTGACGTTGGTGACGTAAGTTAGGTAGCCAATGTGACGTTGGTGACGTAAGTTAGGTAGCCGATAATATGTTGGTGACGTAAGTTAGGTATCCGATGTGACATTTGTGACATAAGTTAGGTAGCCTATGTGACCTATGTGACGTAAGTTAGGTAGCCGATGTGACGTTTGTGACATAAGTTAGGTTGCCTATGTGACGTCTGTGATGTAAGTTAGGTAGCCTATGGGACCTATGTGACTTAAATTAGGTAGCCTATGTGATGTAAATGGAGTAGGCTTTTCAGCATTTCTATCTCTGTGTTCATGTAATCTCAAAAGAGGAAAATTGAGAATGCTGTCACGTTTCCTCAAGCATCTGCTGCATGATGTGGACTGTCAAGTCCAGAGTGGAGAAGGGGGAGGTGTTTACTGCATGGAAATGTATGGGTTTTTGTGGGGGTTAGGGTGGGCTGTGTGCTTCACATGTAGCTCTGACTAAATAAATGTGGTAAAAGAAGAGATGCAATGCAGGATAAAAAAAATAGCACAGAGCAGTGTTTGATTGATCATTTACTAATATTTTTTGATAATATGATTAACTGATTTATAAAGCATAGCATACCCTAAAATTATGCTGCAGCAAAGATTATTATGTAAGACTGGAGAATGGTTTAATATAAGTTCTGTTAATATTACTTATATTTGTTTTACTGTCACTACTGCTATCAGTCATTATTACTATAAAAAAGTATTGTTTTTACTGATACTACTATTTTTTACATTCACTATTACTTGTACTATTATCATTATCAATCTTAATAGTGTTACTATTGCTTTCACTATTAGTATTAGTTTTACCATCAGTTTTATATATTATTTGCTATCTTTCAAGTTCTCTATCTTACTGTTGCTAATACTTTTGCATTTACAATATTATTTTTCAACGATTGTCATTTTTCACTATTTCTATCACTATCACTGTTAACGTCACTATTATTTGTACTATTACTATTACCATAACTATCACTATCGCTATCACTATCACTCTCACTATTGACTACTGGTTTACATCATGGTAAACCGCATTAAACAAATGTCATAACATTGCATGTGTTCAAAGGAAAAAGTAATTAATAACATCTTTAAAATCTACTGAATGATGATGAAAATGATGTTTAACACAGATTGTTAATGTGTGTGTGTGTGTGTGTGTGTGTGTGTGTGTGTGTGTGTGTGTGTGTGTGTGTGTGTGTGCGTGGGTGTGTGTGTGCGTGTGTGTGTGTGTGTGTGTGTGTGTGTGTGTGTGTGTGTGTGTGCGTGTGTGTGTGTGTGTGTGTGTTAACTTCCTGTGTATTTGAAAGGAGACACAGAGAACTCTATTAATAGACTTCTCCCATAGACCATTCCACACACATCTGTGTTTGTCTTTCTATACTTGTGAGGACCCTAATTGACTTGATGCATTCTCGAGCCCATTATGTCACCCTAACCCCCACCATCATAACTAAATGCTTAACCCTAACCTTTACCCAAACCTAATTCTGACTTAACCTAAAATGTCCTCACTGCAATATTTTTAAAGTGGCATTGGTCCTCATAAAGATAGCAAATCAAGAACCTCACACACAACAGATATCTGTATTTATTGTTCATGTCAGATCCTCTGGCTGGATCGCGCTTGGGCTGCGTTCAATGTGTACGATGAAACCCATGTGTTGCTCAGAACAGTTTGCTACAGTTCAAGGAGCCCCCCCCCTCCTCCTCCTCATCATTCCCACCACTGCAACATGAAAAGCGTCTGGTTCTCGAACAAAACCACAAAGTGCCTGTAACCTGACCACACGTTTAATATTTGCCTCTCCCATCAAAGGGCAGGAATCACAAAATGTAGTTTTTGTTGAGCAGTCATGTACTTCACACATGAGGTTCAAGTAAGTTGTAAACATAATTATCCTCGCACAAAAAGGCCTCTGCTCACTGGGCAACAAGTGGCCATGATGAACGGAGCATTTCGATGCCTTTCATGCTTCTTCAATGAGATTCTGAAGACAAACACCAATTCACTTTTTATTTGGCCTTCCTTTAAAGCTGCATGAGGTAAACACTATAATAAAAAAAAAATGACTCACATTAAAGATTATATGATGAGCAGGAATCAGGCTAGTAATTATTTGTTGACTGAGACTCTAAACAACTGCTTAATTTGCTCATGCCTCGGACCAGGTATGGAAAAGACAACAGTGATTTAATATAAAGGCTATGAACCATATCATGTGAACAACACACTGCACACTAGAGCAGGGGTCTTCAACGATTTTCAGGCCAAGGACCTCCAAACTGGTGTAACTGGTGTTTAAGATTTTCACATCATCTTCTTGGGAGGACAGTCTTCCTCAGTTACCAGTCAAATGTTTTCAGAGCAGTTAGAAATAACCAACTACAGAAAGAGGAACAAGGTGTAAAAAGCGTCACAGTAAACAAAGTGTTCACATTTCAAATGTTAAACTTGTTTTTACTTGACTTTCTGAGAGTGGGTTGCAGATAACACACATAAAAGAGTAAAAAGTGTTTTATAATTTCCTGTGGTTTTGTCGATGGAATGCACTTTAGAGGCTTTCAAGTCAGTTGGGCATTTGGGTTGATTTTGTTAAGAACAGCCCTGAGCTGTTGGCAGGAGCAAGAGTTAAGATTTCAGATAAATAAACATACTATTCAAAAAGGGGACAAATGCAAATGTGTCCATTTTCAAAATGGCAGTGTGGTACCTGCTATTGAGCCATGCCTGTGTCAAGTCATTTTCTACTTAAATGGTTTCAATTCAGTGCTAACGTGGTGTTGTCAGAGGACATAAATGCCCCCGCCGCTTTCTTTCAGTCATCAATCATTCATTATTACCAGAATCCATCAGCCAATCCTGGTAATTACTGATTACAGGCAGGCAGTGATGTGGCAGGATCAAGGAAGCACACACACACACACAAACACACACACACACACACACACACACACACACACACACACACACACACACACACACACACACACACACATACACTGCTGTCTGAGTGTGTGTCATGTCCCGAATCAGAAACACATTTACACATTAGAAGGTCTGAAACATGCTCTCCGACTCCCCCTTCTTTTCACAGAGGTGCTACTTAACACACTTTGGAATTATAAGAAATTCAAATCAGCTCTACTGGCTGTGGCAGGAACATAATGGAACCTACAATTATTCTATCAAAACAAGCGGACACAGACGCTCCCTGGATGGATTGAACACATTAGAATATAAACCTTAGCCCTGTCTTTGAAATATCTTTTACATATCCACATAGGATTGTCATGGCAGTGTGTGAAAGGCATTCAGTGCGCATTTACATCCCTCCCATCACTTCTAACACTGTACACAATGTACGTTTCAAGTCTGTTCCAGTCATGATAGGATCTTACATGAGAGGTTTTAGACTCAAAATATTGCACAAATTTCATAATTTATAAAACAAACTACACTACCTTTCTGTACCTGAAATAGCATTAGAGACTGTCCACAGAAGCACTTTAACGCTCATTATATCATAAATCTTTATATGGTGTTTTCTAAATACCTTGAGACTGCTTCAAATGTCAATTAGGTCAACTGTTGGTGTACTGAATAATACATGGAAGTCATGTGAGTGTAGGTGAAAAGTGTCTATGTTTTTATGCACATTCTCAATTTGCACATTAAAGTGGAAAAGCTGTACATAATAAACATGTCAAAAAAATTATTTCACCTGTCCGACATGTAAAAGATTCAATAAATGCTGACGCAAGATGGATTTTCTGTGGAACAGACCTGGATGTGGGACCATCATCACTTAATCATGAGGTGAACACGAATGTCGGACACAGATTTCCTGGTAATCCATCCAATAGTTGTTGAGACATTTCACCATAAATGTCAACCTCATGGTGGCGCTACAGGTAAAGTCAGAGGATCACCAAAGTTATTGGCATTAATAAATGTCTGAATCAAACTTCAAGCAATCCATCCATTTGCTTTTGAGCACGCTGTGACTAATACAACCTTTAAGAGCATCTGCATGTGTGTTCCTTTTTGGTTTCATAGCTGATACATCTGAGCCTGAGATATTAAACCTCTGCAGGGTAGATGTTTCCATGCTGTAGCTGAGGAGCGGCCGCAGTGTGAGAGTACCTTTGCTTAGCTGGACAACAATGTAAAAAATAAATAAAACGTTAACGCACTCTCAATGTTAAGCTCTGGTCTTTTTTAAAAAGCAATATTTTATGGAGGACTGGCCATCAGATATCCAGAGAGCAAATTAAGGAGAGCGGTGACATGATGACAGAAAGCAGCTTTGTGGCAGCTGCATTTCCCCATGTGTTTCTGCTTCCAGTAGCTCTGGTGTATGGGCCAGACATAGACACTATCCAGGGCTGGTGGCAGTCACTTCCATCACACAATGATGATCTAGGATCTGTTCTCGTAGCAGTTTCAGAAGTCCAGATCTACTATGCTTGTTCCGAGCTTTGGAAGGCCTGACCTGAGTGCAACATATAAGTAACATTTTGTGCAACATTGGCTTTCCATGGACCATATTTCCCATCAACCCTATTGTTTCCGAGACCCACTGTTACTCCTAATTGCTTTTGGTTTCACTTTCAATGCCAAAGTAATGTATTGTGATCAGCCTTTGCTGGTTCCTCCATCAACAGCTAAATATTTACCAACTGCTCTTATTTATTCCATTTTAATTTTTTGCTTTATTGTTTACCTCTCTTCACAACATTAGTGTCTCCCATCTTTCTAACCGTTCCACCATAGCAAGAGTTATATCCATTTTTACTGAACTCTAAGTCCCACAGTGTGTTGAGACTAAGCTATGTTTGAACTTCAGCAGAGCTGGTGCATTCGGCTGCCGGAGTCTTACTGGACACTTTGTTAACTTTCCTTCCACTATAAAGCCTGGGCCTCAGTGCTCCGCAGCCTGCCTCATCTACCTTCAGAGGCCTGATAAATATCAAGTGTGGTGGCACAGCACCAAGACCCAGGGCACCAGGGGAAGGGGAGCACAGTGCAACTCTGAAACAGAACCAGATTGTTGAGACCTGGGAGGTATTACCTAGCCAGCACCTGGCTATAATGGGTCCCACCCCTCTGTGTAACTCAATCTAAAAGCTTAACTCTGTTGAGCTACTGGCAGAGGTCCCCCATTAATCCATTACAGGTGCCAAACAGCCCACTCTACCCACTGCAGGGGGAAAAGACGCTTCAATACCTGTAAAAAGATTTGCAGAGATATAATATATATTTCTTTCTATAGCTATTTAATACAGTTTGTCTTAAAACACAAGACATAATTTTCAGCAGAAGGATGTAAATCCTTTAAAACCTTGAGGTCTTATGAGGGATTGATATGAGACAATACCCCACTTAAACTCCCTGGTCACTTCTTGCCCCTGGAAATTAGAGCTGATTTTAACAGTGCCACCATTGTGATTTACAAATAATTTGACAGAGCAGCTAAAAATCTTTAATATCCACTGATGACAGAAAGGAATTAGCCGCATATTTTCCTCCAAACTTTTAATTGTCTTCCTCGTTGTGTAAGCCTGGGCCCTAATCCCATCTTTATATGGTTTGAGTATTAACCTCCGTCAAAAACACTGACACAGGTTGCCAGCCTGCTCCAAGGAGCCCTGTGCGAGGCAAGGTGCGTTTGTTCACCAGCCTCAACGTGGCCTTTGTTGGGCGCTAAGGGGGGGGGGGGGGGGGGAGAGTGGCAGCATGAGCAGTTATTCAGGAGCCTGAGAATCAATCCAGTATTACAGTTAAGCCATGTAATAATTACCATCATTACGGGTAACTGGAGCACGGAGATGACCAGGCTCTGCTCATAAACCTCAAGCTAAAGCTGCACCTTCCTTTAGACGTTGTCATACACATCATTTAATAATCTTGGAAATACATATCAATATTCCCCCGCAGCTGAAAAGTGTCAGAGCTTTGCCCCGCAGCTCTCGGGATCTGTGCTCTCTCCCAGGAGTTTACAAGGTCAACTTCCATATTTCCCCTTCCTTCCCAAGCACACTCTCAGAGTGGAAGTGAGAGGCTTTTACTGCAAGAATCTGTGTAAAACTCAATTATTGAGTTGGTTTTGGAGTAATTCAAATAATCATTACAAAGTGTTTTAATCACACACACACAGACACATGTTGTAAGAAGAGAAGACACCGCAGATCCAGTGCTGTGCAGGGGAGATATTCATTGCTTTTGGGAGATGGGCATTTAGCAGATCCTCTTAGCCGTCTGTGTGTGTTGGATGGAATTCACTCGCTATGTTGCCCCGTTTAAAACACTTCATGCCTGAAATCAACAGAACATTTCATTACAGCGAGCATATCTCTTGCAATAAACAATGCTTGATAATGCTTTAAAACCGTTACTCAACCTTAAACTACACCTTCTCAAATTTGACCCTCTCAGTTTGTTGTTATTGGCACGTAACTGCTGCAGATTTTTATCGTAGCTTGTGTAATTCAATAAGCATGAGGGCATTCTAGCAACAGCCTCAAACCAATTCACTGGGTTATGTTATGGTTAATGTAATACTCATTTAATATGCAGTTATTGGAAAAACCTGGGAGATATGCAGATAATACAACTGGGAATAAACAGCAAAAGGTTCCATACACAAGCTATTTCTTTCTTTCTGTGCAGACACAAAGGAAACAAGAGAAAAGTGCAGCGTCTGTAAACCACAGGCTTCATAGAAAATCATCTACTTATCCCTCACAATAAAATGCTTTAATACAAAACAGCATAAGCAAATGCAAATATAAAGGTCTATTCAAACTGGGAGACAATAAACATTGATGTCCAAGATACATGTAAACCTATACAAAGTAAAGCAGCCGTTAACTGTCTGTGAGAAAGTGAGTAAAAACCTTTGTACATTATATTTCTCAAGCAAATATTATTCTCCACTACAAGATGATATAAAATTATATTTCTATTTGTATTATCTTGTTCACACTTCATCTTTCGGGACTTTAGAGGCTGTGGAAGGGTGTTGTTTCTACTGGGCCTTCACAAGAAGGATCTAAATCTTATGTTTCTACAGTTTCTGTGTGATTCACGTACTGAGGTCTCAACACTCAGTGTCCTCTGAGCATCCAGCTGCAGGAGATGCTCAGACATCCAGGACTGAAAAAACCTTCTCTGCTGTTTTTCAAGAAAGAAATCGCAAAATTGCAAAAGTGTCCTAAAAACACTTAAACTTCAATCAAGCTGAGAGCGGTGGACTCACACCGTGTTGTCCACTCTAGAGAAGGCTTGTAAAATGTCAAGCATTGTTTATTTATTCAACAATGTACTTTAAATGACTATAATTTACATTGACTAATCCATACACACAGGGTAATTAATAAAATAGTAATATAAGAAGATGGCACTCTGCATGATAAGTATTTTTACTTTGATAAAAGTACATATTGTTGATAAAAAAGTACTATTACTCTGTGGTATTGTTTCTCTGTGAAAGTAAAGGATCTTGTTACACTACTGCTACACGTCCTTTGACCTATCTGTGTTATATTGTATATCACATGCAGAATATTACAATGTGTTCAGTATGAGGGAAGGACTGGATGTAAAGTCTCTCGTAGTTTAACCCCTTTGCTTGCTGCCTATTTACACCTGCAGCAGAATACACATCCACTCAGTTGGAGGGATCAGCCAGGAATTTGGCCGGCTAATTGGGTCTTAACTTTCCAGCAAGAGAATAGTCCTTCTCAGACTTTAGTACCCGAGTAAGGAGGGAAGAGGGAAAAAGTCTGTTTTGAACTCTAGTCGCCTTAATTTCCTCTGCAATGAAAGAGAAGAAAGATTAATGAAATATCCTCAAATCCATCCTGTTTCATTTCTATTAAATCAGCAGTGAAATTCAAGCGTCCTGCCCAAGTGAAGGAGGGGGGACTCTGGGATAAAGTTTCCCCATGTTCCTAAAGAGACTCCGTCGCTTTCTGCTGGTAACCGATGATTTTTTGAAAATTCAATTGTTGCTGAAGTCCGTATATCAAGTTGCGCTTTGATTCCCCCTCAGACTGAAAGTTATTTAATTATGCTGGGTTTTGTACAATGTGTGGGATAAATAAGACATGTTCCATGAGCCTGACATGCTTCTCTTTTACTGTGACGAGCATTTACAGAACTTTTCATAATTCACCCTATTGGATCAATGAATAAAAGCAGCTACAGTATATCACTAACTACACTACAGCATCCTTTAAATTCAGTTTGTGTATCCAGCCAGTTTGAGCTTTTGCCACAAATGGAGCTGCACTGAGTAGGTGTAGTGTTGATACAAATGCAAACAGCAGCCTCCTCAGTAGAGTCCATTGAAACAAACTGAGACGAGCCAATTGGAGTCCATGGAGTCGCCTAATCCCATCTCAATTAGAATGGACTAATAAGTATCCCTGTAATTAATCTGACAATAGAGGAAGCTGGGGAACAAACATCTTAAAGCACTAAAGCCATTAGACCTGCAGCTGTTTGTGTGTGTGTGTGTCTGTGTGTGTGTGTGTGTGTGTGTGTGTGTGTGTGTGTGTGTGTGTGTGTGTGTGTGTGTGTGTGTGTGTGTGTGTGTGTGTGTGTGTGTGTGTGTGTTTGGGGGTGTTGGGAGCTCTAGCCCAGGGGATGCTTGGAATACATGTACAATATAAAAACAGTTTAAAGCTGTTTGTATTAATAGTGGATCAAATGATTATGTGTAATGTGAGTGAGATCACATGTAGTGACAAATCCACAGAGAAGTAACAACTGTTCTACGTTCCCTTTGGCTCTACAGGACTTTCAGCTCATTGTTTGATTCAGTCTCATTTCCAACTGCAACAGCTGTTTTCAGCTAAAACCCTGTTTTGTATAGTGAAGCAACTCAGAGCAGGTGAGACAGGACAGGACGTTTTACATCAGGTAACTTGACAACAGGAGTTTTGAAATGCATTGAGCAGCTATAATGGCAACAACAACAACAGCAATGTCACTAATAACAAATAAACAAATAAAAGTCTAAAGTACAATATGTCCTTCTTATGTTTAAAGGTACAGTCAGTGATTCTAATCCAACGCACTTTTTGTCAAATTCAGTGAATATCTCCTCATGATCCGCTGGCTGTCGGTTGTGTGTGTGTGTTCATACACAACCCGGCTCTGTAAAGGGAAACAGACACACACAACACTATTGCAGCCAATCAGCAGCAGGGCACATTGGTGCAGTGGGAACAGGAAGGACGGTAAATCTTTTTCTTTCAAATATCTACAATCTTTCTCCAGAATGGCTGACTGCACCTTTAATGAAGGTGGATGTCAGTCTATAAGGTTACAAATTAAATCATTTAATCAATTTGAAATTTAATTTAACATTTGTGTGCATGTTATGTATGACAACATTAAAATAAACATTTCATACTTTAGTTTTCAGGTTTGAAAAAGAAAATCATAATTAGTGACAAAATGAAATTAAAAACTCATCTTTATCATTTAAATTAAATTATTTCAACTCATTTCTAATTGTTGCCTTTGTCAGGTTTGACTAAAGGGTTTGGGAGAGTCTTGTCATTATGAGCATTTTTATTTGAAAAATGTTTATTGTTATTTATGTTCTTATGTGTATTTATACTATTTGCTCTTCGTTAATATTTTAAAAACATTAGTTTTTTCGGACCTGTGTTGAGCTCATTGGTGTCCCCTGCAGTGCACAGATACGTTGAAAATCACATGTTTCACTTGTTTAAAAGTACAAGTTTAAAGAATACTCGGCGTATATGTAGCCATTTTTTCTTTAGAATTTTCTTTTAGTTGTTTTGTTGTTGGATGGACATAACATGTGCCTTATAAAAAACCTTATAATTCATGTGGAATATATAGAATTTTAATGCTGAGTTACCAAACTGTTCCTGGTTGTTGCGTAGCTCTGGTTATCTGCTCAGAGGGGGCATGGAGGTATACACAGGAGAGTGACTGTTGACCCCCTTTTTTCACCCACTCTCATCGCTCAAGCGTGTGTGTATACACACACAGTGGCCGTCAGCAGCAAATTGCCCATCAGACTGAGGACAGGCGGTTAGATGAGCGGACGGATGGCACCTTTAGGATGTGTGGCTTTTAAAACCCCATAAACCTCCTGAGCTGTTGGGCTAAAACTCTGCTCTCTGAGTGTGGACTGACAGTTGGCGTATTCCAGTTTGACGATGATTGGTTTACCGTGGAACACACACACACACACACACACACACACACACACACACACACACACACCTTTGTATTACTGTACTTTTGAAGGCCTCAACTAGCATAATCTCACCTTGGATGATTTCCCTCTCTTTCTGACCCCTCACATGACATTTGGTTCTCATAAGTATAGAAAACCCCGAACATGCACACACTCAAAAGCACCACCACCACCATTAGCCCTACTCCTCCAGCCTAAACTCTGCACTCTGTCATTTGGAACAATAATAAACAAGCGCAGAGTAGAGCTTAAAACCTGCTGAAATATATTACAAGGGAACAGTGTGGTTGTAAGTGTGTGCGTGTGTGTGTGTGTGGGGGGGGGGGGAGTGCACTTCAACGTCAGTGTAAGTCCCTGTGCCATGCTGACCAGGGCCAGGCTTGCCACATACACTTATCTGATCCTTACGGGTGGTCCAACCAGCGACGCCATGTTACTAAACCTCACAGATCTTGATGTCTTCTCCGCTCCAACACTCTCCCCGCGTGGATTTAGACCAAACCTGCAGGAACGATCGGAATGATGGAGAAGGGAGGGAAGGGGGAAATATGTGGTTGTGGACTGGGGCTTATACGCCTTTATTTTTTAATGTTGCTATTTTCTATTGGCTTAAATGGGTGAATGCTGTATTTTTTAAAACATAGCACAAAATGCCAGGAGTTTTTCTCAGGCGATGGTTGTTAAGCAGATATACAGCCAGTGTCACAGTTAATGGATCCATTGAAAGCCGGGTTTGTTCAAAGGATCACAATGAAAGTGATGGTGAAATAAAATTTTAAGCGTGTATAAAATAGGGACAAAAAATCTACATTTACCTTAGACAAAGACAGAATCACAGATTTTTAGAGAAGAGAAGAAATTAATTTTAGATAGAAAGACCAGATTTTACATTTCAGATTATTAATGTATTTAAATAATTGTATTTACTTCATTTAGCATCACATCAATATATTTTACCAGACTGTTATGGTAGAGACATACTGAACCCATCTTCATTGTTTTATTCAATAGAATCTTTGTACAAAAAGGAATAGAAGATATTTGTCTGAACGAGTCTTCAGAATTAATTATAGGATTGATTGACCTCTATGTGCTCACATACTGAACTGTTTACAGCAAACTAAAGTGCTTTCATCGTAGCACGGGAAGAGACAGGCATGCGGCACAATTCCTCCAGGTAATCACAGAAATAAATAATAAACTGTTTGCTATGCAGATCCAGATTATTATTATTTTTATATCATTGACTTTCACCCACTAGTTTACCCTGATAACATCAATACATAAAATAAAAAATGAAAGAATGAACCACGACTTTAGTTTTCATTTTAAGCGTCAATATTGTAGTTACCACTGACAAACACAGAGAGGAGCCCTTCTTATACCCCACACTGTTAACACATTTATCATTGCACAAAGCGGGAAAATAAATGTTTTGTCACAGTAGACACTTTGACATGTGACAGCAGGGAAAGTACAGCGTTAAATAACCAAATGAATGAAGGCTGAATTCTATTTAGTTGCTCCAGTTTCTGCTGTGAAAAAAGGAAAGAAATGGAAGCAATAAAGAAGAAGCTGCATATTAGGTGTCAACATCTGTTTAAGATAGTTACATCGTCATAAAAACGCTTTTTAAAATGAAAAACATAGCATATGTTTTATCATCATCTTTAAAATCATTGATATATTGAGAGACAGTAATCATCAATTTTGACACATCCTCATTTTTCTTATTTAGCATAACCTGTTCATATTTATTTTTCTTTGATGTAATGTTCTCATCCTGGCTTCTTGTTATGCATTTACATTCTCTCAATGGCAGCATGCAGTATGTGCACAGAGGACACTAAGGTCATGACCTTTGTACTCTTTTCTCAGACGGACAGTTTAAAGTTACACATCATGCAACAATCTATACACTGACCGTTCATAAATGTGACCTTAATTAGGCCAAACAAATCAATCAATCAGATGGTTAACCATTTTAATCCAGCACAATGTATTCCTCTCAAGAAACTGTGAAACATGCAGCTGTTTTCAACATCACAATCATGACCTAAAAATGGAACTTCAATCATGTGATAACAGGTATTCAAATAAAAGTAATGGTATATTAAAAAGTATTTACAAAAAATACATAAAATAATAAATTAAAGTTATATGAATTAAACAAGGAAAAGCATAATTAAAAGAAAATATTCCACATTGTCTGCCATTTAAAAGTATGACCCCAGTATTTCTAAAATCATAGGTATGGCCCTGAAAACACTTCTACTGCTGCAGCATTATTATATTTTGTCTTTTTCCAGAAAAGGCTCATCTGAATTGCATTGAGAGAATTATAGATATACATCTATATTAAAGATTACAAACATTGTTCTATTTATGGTCTTACATTGTCTCAGTTAAGTGTATCTTATTGAAGGTTCAATGTGTAATTCCGAGCCACCAAAGAAATAGGGCGCAGTGTTTCACCTCTAAACTAGATCCATTATATCTCTAATGTTCATATTTTAGTTGTAGTAGTTTGTCATATTTATTGTATTCTAATTTATTCTTAAATTGTGTATTGCATTTACTCCTGTGTAATGCCTGTCAGTCAGTCAGCAGGGCAAGAATACCAAGATTCGACCGAACTGCTGAAACTCTGATTTCCGGTCAGAAAACTGCTGTCTGATAATCTTCAGGCTGATCATCTGTGCTTACTGGGCTGATGTTAACGGGGCTGTAGTCCGTGTGACTTTAGGATAGTGGTGAAACAGCTTCCTGGTGGTGGTTTTCTTGTTTCTGCCAGTTTGAATGTAATCTAATAAACAAATTATAAAACAGGAACATGGCTGTAATCTTTACAAGCGAGTCAGACTTCTTCTCTCTGTACTGAGAGCAGACTGCAGCTACACTGACTCACTATCACCTCTAGAGGAACAAGTGGTATTACAGACTGGACGGAGCGCAGCTAGCTGTTAGCATGCTAACTTCAGGAGATAGCTCTGCAACACAACACACAGCCTTCTTTAACATCAACACTGTTACCTCTTCACACTCTGTTGATGATGTTAGTTCATTGTTTTAATGTTTTAAGTTTAAATTCTGGCAGATCTTACACATTGAACCTTTAAAGAAATCATCTCCTGTCTGTCATTATTAAAGCTTACATGTACACGTGTATGTCCCCCGACCTCTCTGTATCTAAACTAATCTAATTCATTCATCTTAGCTAACATGTCTAAATATCTACATCTAACTGTATGTCATAGGTCAAAAGTATATCATGAATAGTGTCACTGACAGTCTGCATAATTCCCATTTAAATAAAAACATATGGCATTTCATCATGTTCTGCAAAGCTTTCACATTAACTGAGCTGTAGCTTAGAGTGTTCCACTAAATTCATCATTACTCCTCTGCAGGAGAATTAAGCCATTGTGACACCGGCTTCAGCAGCTGGCAGGGTGTGTTACACATGAAAACATCAAAGAGGTGAATCTGATCTCAGGCTGCAGGAAACCAGCGCTAGCCTTTGCAGTGAACCTAGATGGCTTAATGTATGGGCTTTGTGTAGTCTGTGCAGAAATGTACATGCATGTGAACAACTCCCTCATTTGTCTTGCTTCAGGTGACAGACGAGAGCGGCTGATGAAACCTGCCTCTTCAGAGTCCATATGAAAATAATTATAGAGCGTGAGATGACTGGCTTTGATGAGGAGGAGGAGGCGGAGGAAGGCCGAGGAGAGCTAATACATAATCAATACAAACATTAACATTCATAGAGTTAAAGGTTGTTTTTGTTCCTCACTCTCAATTTAAATTAATGGAATTCTCCGTTTTCACTGTCTTTTGCAACAGATAGGAGGAAAACAAATCCAAAGGGAAGTGTCATTGTATTATACTATATTATAACATTCCAGTACAATTACTTTACGACACTAATGTGGCACATTTTAAGTGTACGGAGCCTCTGCAGGCCAAAAAATGGCATATTATATTAAATGTTGTTCCCACACTAGCTGTTTCTTGGGTTTCTATTTAACATCTCCTGTTAAGATGATAACTTGTAACTTCTGGACCTCCACTGAGTTGGGATCTTGTTGAAAAATTGTTGAACCTGATTAATCCTTCTCTAGCATTCAGTCGGGTCAGCGGAAGGGGAAGTTTTTTATGTCCAGTAGTTTAGTTTCTGAGATTGAGCATGAAAGTTTGTTCTTGACCTTCGTAAACTAAAGTGCTCTCCATACAGAGATATATATGTATATATATATATATATATATATATATATATATATATATATAAACTGAAGGTAACTACCAAAGCACCTGGAATGGTTCTGCTCTCGTTCTCCATGATATCCCTTGGAGATGATAACACCAGATCCACGACAGTAAATACATTTTTGTGTAAAAACCTTTGACAAGGCAAATAGCTTCTTATTGGCAGGCAATTTTAAAACACTCATATGTGAAAACAAGCAATATAAAAGTTTCTTATCCCCACATGAGGCTCGGGAAATCCCAAGTGTCTGAGCCTGGAATGAAAGTTGGAGTTGCATATCATGCACAGGCTATCTGTTATGTATATATATATATATATATATATATATATATATATATATATATATATATATATATATATATATATATATATGTATATATATATATATATATATATATATATATATATACATATATATATGTATATATATAGAGTAATGGCTTGGCCCATCCGCTGTAATTCCACAAATGCATTTGAGCTTTCGCATCATGTCAGCTTCACGTAGCAAACATAAGAAAACGATAACAGCATGTCAGTGATGAATAAAAAAACATATTAATTTGTCCACTATACATTTTGAATACACCATCAGCACAAACATGCACCTCTCCATTCAGTGAATATTGCTCTTGGCCTCAGCCTCGGCTGGATTAGATTGAATTGATAGAAGAAATGTATTGGAGATAGAGAATTAGAGGAGCATACCTCCTGCTACAATGCCTAATCACATGTGGTCAGAGTTACTCCATTTGCTGTTGTTTTTCCCCACAGCGGAATTTTATTAAGTTGTAAGAGATGTTTTTTAAATGAAATCTTCCATTTTAAGAGAGAGGAAATGTGATCATGGCATGTAGATATTGTGCAATTCAATAACTGATTATCAACTCCTAAGACGCCCGTATGAATAATATAATACATTGCATTGCTTTTGAGTTCTTTGACCTATTTATACAACAAAGAGATGATTGTATTTACTCTTTAACATTGCCGTTTAGTGGGGTTGGTCTTCCCAAATAAATATCATTGGACCCTTTTTGATAGTTAGATCCTTGCAATGAGGCTTTCAACATGCTTTCAAAAAATTCCAATTTGAAGTAATAATTCATAAATTGGACCCGTAAAAGAGTTTAACGGAGCTGAACTGCAAATAACACGAGGGGAACATGTAGTGTCTGGCCAAACCATTACATCACATTACCATAATAACAAGCAAAAGAACTAAAACATCTACACATAAACCGAGCCAGTTCCATAATAACTATGTATAATAACAACAACATTTCTTTACTTGCAAAATGATCTTCAATATAAACAAAGAGAAGTGTTCTCAGTGGCAGTGTTTGGTACAGTCTTGGGTCCAACTGCAGACATTTAAAGATGTCTTCCTCTACGTTTAAGGAGTTAGTTCACCCATCAACAGAATCATCGCATGTAGTGCTCACCTCCCTATGCTGTCTATGGTCCCAGAAAAAGCTTTCTATTAAATGGTGTTAAGGAGAGTGGAGAACCCAAAAAATGAAAGTGTATCAGTGAAGACTTCTAAGGAGTCCAAATCAAAGACAGCAAAAAAGTTTATAAAACATCGCTGTTCGCTAGACTATTGCTAAGTATTTCCTGATTATCCTCCTGGGAATTTCTGTTTGCACTGATATGCTTATTGGTAAATGGACTGCATTTATATAGCTTTTCCAATCTTTACAACACGTTAATTCACTCAGAGTCGGTGGCTACCATACAAGTGCACATCAGCTCGTCAGTAGGGATAACCATTCATACACACACTCACACTTAAACTCACACTCCAATTTGGGGTTCAGTATCTTGCCCAAGATCACTTTGACATGCTGACTGCAGGGGCTGGTGACCGAATCACAGACCGTCCGACTGCTGGACGATCACTCTACCTCCTGAGCCACAGCCGCCGTACCATAGAGAGCCCCAAGAAATGTTTGCCCCAATTTTGACCGTTTGACTGTGCCCCAACAGTCAATGTATGGAATGTGTGGATGTTAGCAGTAGCTAGCTAGCAAAGTAAACACATTGGAGTCATAAGGCCACAGGATAAATGCACCTTTTCTGCGAAGTGTCACAGAAGTGGCCAACGGAGTGTGTGAGTGTGTATGGTACCTTGTATGGTAGCCTGTGACTCTGTATGAATGTGTGTGAATGGGTGACATGTGTTGTAAAGCGCTTCAGTGATTGCAAAGATTGGAACAACTGGCTTAATAAATGCAGCCCATTTACACACAAAAAAACAAGTTCAAAACCTGTCAATGTGGAAGCTTTTTCATTGCTAATTGATGAACATAGAAGTTCATCAGAAACATTCTCTTGGGTAAAGATACAATATTTGGTTTGTTTTATTGTGCAGTACAATCCAGAGTTAATGCTTTTATGCTCCATCTTATTTGTGGTATTCATTTTTTCGAAATGAAAAGAGGGAAGATACACACAAGCGAGAGACGTTTACTTTGACCTGAACAGACTGCAGTCGGTATGAAGGCCTATTGAGTTTCAGCGTAAGGCTTGACCATTTACAATCCAATCTGAAGCGCCCGGAGGAAATTAGCTCTCCAGCTGTGCAGTGATCTCACACACATGGACACCCTGGTTGATCTCAGTTTCATCCTAACCATTTCACAAGCTGATAACCAAGAGTGTGCTGTCATAACACGCTGGTATTGCGTGCTCAGAGAAACCACGTTGGACACTGAACTAAACTGAGCTTGAAATTTGGATCTGATTGCATGGCTGCGTGCCGACTGCAATTGGCCACACTGGGAGTTGATGGTAGACTGAACCATAGCGTCCCGTACGCTGAATGCAGTAGACCATTTTTTATACTTGTTGTTCACCCCCATCGTAGAGGGCTTTGGTGAAAACGAGGGGGAAAAGTAGAGTCTAAATTAATAGGGGCCTGGTTCATCCTAACCATCCTCCCTTCAGCAGCCTGTTAGAGGCTTTCTCAAGTTTCCAATGACGCTACAAGCTAAGCGGAGGCACTGGGAAAGGGAGACGGGCTGAAGAGTAGAGTTTCCATCCCACCTACCATGTGGTGCCCTCACCGGACCTGAGCCCACTATAGCCGCATTTATCCTATTACACCAATCTGCTGGGATCCACTTCATACACAAAGAGTCGGAAAATGTGCAATACGATGGAATTGACAAGAAGCCGCAGTTGTGGTGCACATCATGTCCATGAATATAATTCCCATCGATTTGGGCTGCCAAACATCTCAGACCGGCTTAATACCTTTATATCAAATCCCTCTAAAAGCGTATAATTTCCAGTGATTGCTCACACTTGCGGCCTACTTACATTCTCATTGACAACCAGGCGGTGGCATGACTCCAGAGAACACACTCTGTCTATCTAGTGTTTCCGTGTGTTGCCAGCTTATTTATTCTGCACAGCTTTAAGTGGTGGCTGTGGAAAAGGGAGGAAACAAAGAGTCATTCTCAGACCATGTGTTAAGTTAATATAGAACTTTTTTCACGCTGTTCCGCTGCTGAGTGGGAAAATCTAGCATGCTTTAAGCCTTTTTCAGCTCGCACATATTTCAGAGTCCGAGTTGACAAACTGCAGAGCGTTTTACATCATCCATTTAAATGGCCAAGCGACATCTAAGCTGTCAGTAATGTTCTGCATGAATCTCTCGTAGCCCATAAGACTGAGTGAGATTGATCTACATTTCCTCTAAAACCCAATCAGTGGCTGTAGTATGGTGTACTCTTTTGAAGTCACTCTACTGTGAGATAATTAATACAACTGAACAGTAGGCCTACAGAGGTTGAAGGTGTTAAAGATTAATAAATTAATAAAGTGCCTGTAATAAAAATAAATCAAATGAATAAAGAGAGACTGAATACATGATATAACCATGAAATTGTGAAATAACTGACATTTTCATCCTGCTTTTTCATAATAAAATTATTTTTATTATGTCCCTTTTCCAAAGTTATTGTTCATTTTACAAAGGCATTTATCTCTGTGGCACAAGTGACAATTACAGAATAACTAATGTTTACATTTATTTGCCAAGATTCTCTTGAATCACCTGCTGTAAAGACATCATCATGAGCCATAGCTGACATTAGCTAACACGACCTAACATTAGCTAACATTAGGTAACATTAGCTAACATTAGCTAACATTAGCTAACATTAGGTAACATGCGCTAACATTAGCTAACATTAGCTAACATTAGCTAACATTAGCTAACATTGGCTAACATTAGCTAACATTAGCTAACATTGGCTAAAATTAGCTAACATTAGCTAACATTAGGTAGCATGAGCTAACATTAGCTGACATTAGCTAACTGCTTCTGTTCGTACCAGATCAAGTAAGACTGGAGCAGCAAAACCCCTGAGTGTCCTGATTGAGCAAAGGCTGTGTTTTAATGCCTGCGGCCGACCTCAGTTGCATATTTCATGCCTTGTAGCCTATATTGTAGCCTACATTACATTTCCGATGCAACATTGTGGTATCTTTCAGTATGATTTATGATAATATCAAAGAAAAGTGAAGTTTGGGATTTTCTGGCAGGGATGTAGGGTTGGGGCTGACTGTGCCAGTCCTGGTCGTTTCTATGATCTTCGTCAAGTAAACCACAAGTAGTGAGTAGGCCTACTTGCTTTTTCTTTCCCACTGTGACTCTTGCTAACCCGCCAGTGACCAAACAAAGTTAACCAGATCTGTTTCTATCTGGATGTCTTGCAGTGCAGCGTGCAATTTTGAATATATTTGAGGGGAAGTTTGTTCCAAGATGCCAGCTTCCATACCAAAGAGCGGCTGTGTGTTTGAGCACGTGCAGCAGCACCGCTCCAGTAGGCTTTATGTCACGAGTCCAAGCTCAAGTGAAGCAAAGGGTCACCAGTAGTCTCCGACCACACTTCCCAAAACAAAAACCAAGGAACAGACAGCATAAGAAACTGTCCAGCCCACAGTGAGCACTGAGTACTGGGTATATTTAGCGCCTTGAGATTGCTTTTAGCTTTGAAAGGTGCTTTATAAATACAATTTATTATTATTATTATTATTATTATTATTATTATTATTATTATTATTATTATTATTATTATTATTATTATTATTATATCAGTGCCCTTGTATTGTGTGTTGAATCATTTAAAAGGGGTTTTGGCAGCGTCATCACTGGCCCAAAATTTCAAAAAGTAGCCTACTTTAATAAATCTGCAGTTACTCGACAGAAGCGAAGGAAGATTCAGATTAATCAGAAAGTTTTGTTTGTAGATGTTGAAGGAAATGGAAAATCACGTGGAACAACAGACCAACTCTTTACTCTTGCAAGGATCCTGGAGGGGGCCTGGGAGTACACCCATCCGGTCTACATGTGTTTTGTGGATCTGGAGAAGGCGTATGACCGGATACTGTGGGAGGTGCTGCGGGAGTATGGGGTGAGGGGGTCACTTTTGAGGGCCATCCAATCCCTGTACGCCCAAAGCGAGAGTTGTGTCCGGATACTCGGCAGTAAGTCGGACTCGTTTCCCGTGAATATTGGACTCCGACAGGGCTGCGCTTTATCACCAATCCTGTCGTGATTTTCATGGATAGATAGAGGCGTAGTCGTGGAGGAGAGGGTTGCAGTTCGGTGACCTGAGGATCTCATCGCTGCTCTTTGCAGATGATGTGGTCCTTATGGCATCATCGGTCTGTGACCTTCAACAGTCACTGATCGGTTCGCAGCCGATGTGCAGCGGTTGGGATGAGGATCAGCACCTCCAAATCTGAGGCCATGGCTCTCAGCAGGAAACCGGTGGATTGCCTACTCCGGGTAGGGAATGAGCCATTACCCCAAGTGAAGGAGTTCAAGTACCTCGGGGTCTTGTTCGCGAGTGAGGGGACAATGGAGCGAGAGAGTTGGCCGGAGAATCGGAGCAGCGGGGGCGGTATTACAGTCACTTTACCGCCCCGTTGTGACGAAAAGAAGCTGAGCCAGAAGGCAAAGTATTCCACAGTATTCACAGTACTCACAGTATTCACATAATTCACAGTACTCACAGAATTCACAGTACTCACAGTATTCACAGTCTTCACAGTACTCACAGTACTCACAGTATTCATAGTATTCACAGTGTTCACAGTACTCACAGTGTTCACAGTACTCACAGTACTCACAGTACTCACATTATTCACAGTATTCACAGTATCACATTATCACAGATTACAGTATTACATTATTCACAGTATTCACAGTGTTCACAGTACTCTCAGTATTCACAGTATTCACAGTACTCACAGTACTCACAGTGTTCACAGTACTCACAGTATTCACAGTACTCACAGTACTCACAGTATTCACAGTACTCACAGTATTCACAGTATTCACAGTATTCACAGTATTCACAGTATTCACAGTACTCACAGTATTCACAGTATTCACAGTATTCACAGTACTCACAGTACTCACAGTATTCACAGTATTCACAGTATTCACAGTACTCACAGTATTCACAGTATTCACAGTATTCACAGTACTCACAGTATTCACAGTATTCACAGTATTCACAGTACTCACAGTACTCACAGTATTCACAGTACTCACAGTATTCACAGTATTCACAGTACTCACAGTACTCACAGTACTCACAGTATTCACAGTACTCACAGTACTCACAGCATTCACAGTACTAACAGTGTTCACAGTGTTCACAGTATTCACAGTATTCACAGTACTCACAGTATTCACAGTATTCACAGTTCTCAGAGTACTCACAGTATTCACAGTACTCACAGTATTCACAGTATTCAAAGTATTCACAGTGTTCACAGTACTCACAGTATTCACAGTATTCACAGTACTCACAGTACTCACAGTATTCACAGTATTCACAGTATTCACAGTACTCACAGTATTCACAGTATTCACAGTACTCACAGTATTCACAGTATTCACAGTATTCACAGTATTCACAGTATTCACAGTACTCACAGTATTCACAGTACTCACAGTATTCACAGTATTCACAGTACTCACAGTATTCACAGTATTCACAGTACTCACAGTATTCACAGTATTCACAGTATTCACAGTATTCACAGTACTCACAGTACTCACAGTATTCACAGTACTCAGAGTATTCACAGTACTCACAGTACTCTCAGTATTCACAGTATTCACAGTACTCACAGTATTCACAGTATTCACAGTGTTCACAGTACTCACAGTGTTCACATTAATCTCGTACTCACAGTAATCTCAGTATTCACAGTACTTCAAAGTATTATACAAGTAACTTACTAGTTTTTTTTTATTTGACAATTATTTAACAGTACTCACAGTTTCTCACAGCATTCACAGTACTAACAGCGTTCACAGTGTTCACAGTACTCACAGTATTAACAGTACTCACAGTACTCACAGTACTCACAGTACTCTCAGTATTCAACAGTATTCACAGTCTTCACAGTATTCACAGTATTCACAGTCTTCACAGTACTCACAGTACTCACAGTATTCAACAGTACTCACAGTACTCACAGTATTCACAGGTATTCACAGTACTCACAGTGTTCACAGTACTCACAGTGTTCACAGTATTTCACAGTACTCACAGTACTTACAGTATTAACAGTATAACAGTACTCACAGTATTCACAGTATTCACAGTACTCACAGTACTCACAGTTTTAACAGTACTCACAGTACTCACAGCATTTACAGATCTAACAGTGTTCACAGTGTTCACAGTATTCACAGTATTCACAGTACTCACAGTATTCAAAGTAATCCACAGTTCTCAGAGTACTCACAGTATTCACAGTACTCCAGTATTCACAGTATTCAAAGTATTCACAGTGTTCACAGTACTCACAGTATTCATTGTCTTCACAGTACTCACAGTACTCACAGTATTCACAGTATTCACAGTGTTCACAGTACTCACAGTATTCACAGTACTCACAGTGTTCACAGTACTCACAGTGTTCACAGTACTCACAGTATTCACAGTGTTCACAGTACTCACAGTATTCACAGTACTCACAGTGTTCACAGTATTCAAAGTACTCACAGTACTCACAGTATTAACAGTACTCACAGTATTCACAGTATTCACAGTATTCACAGTACTCACAGTACTCTCAGTATTCACAGAACTCAGAGTATTCACAGTATTCACAGTATTCACAGTACTCACAGTACTCATAGTATTCACAGTATTCAAAGTATTCACAGTACTCACAGTATTCACAGTACTCAGTACTCACAGTGTCACAGTACTCACAGCATTCACAGTACTAACAGCGTTCACAGTGTTCACAGTACTCACAGTATTAACAGTACTCACAGTACTCACAGCATTCACAGTACTAACAGTGTTCACAGTGTTCACAGTATTCACAGTACTCACATTATTCACAGTTTTCACAGTACTCACAGTATTCACAGTATTCACAGTATTCACAGTCTTCACAGTACTCACAGTACTCACAGTATTCACAGTATTCACAGTGTTCACAGTTCTCACAGTATTCACAGTACTCTCAGTGTTCACAGTATTCACAGTAATCACAGTACTTACAGTATTAACAGTACTCACAGTATTCACAGTATTCACATTATTCACAGTATTCACAGTATTCACATTATTCACATTATTCACAGTATTCACAGTACTCACAGTATTCACAGTATTCACAGTAATCACAGTACTTACAGTATTAACAGTACTCACAGTATTCACAGTATTCACAGTATTCACATTATTCACATTATTATTCACAGTATTCACATTATTCACCGTACTCACAGTACTCACAGTGTTCACAGTACTCACAGTACTCACAGTATTCACATTATTCACAGTATTCACAGTATTCACATTATTCACAGTATTAACAGTATTTACATTATTCACAGTATTCTCAGTGTTCCCAGTACTCTCAGTATTCACAGTATTCACAGCACTCACAGTACTCACAGTGTTCACAGTACTCACAGTACTCTCAGTATTCACAGTATTCAAAGTATTCACAGTACTCACAGTGTTCACAGTACTCACAGTACTCTCAGTATTCAAAGTATTCAAAGTATTCATAGTACTTACAGTATTCACAGTATTAACAGTACTCACGGTACTCACAGCATTCACAGTACTAACAGCGTTCACAGTGTTCACAGTACTCACAGTATTAACAGTACTCACAGTACTCACAGCATTCACAGTACTAACAGTGTTCACAGTGTTCACAGTATTCACAGTACTCACATTATTCACAGTTTTCACAGTACTCACAGTATTCACAGTATTCACAGTATTCACAGTCTTCACAGTACTCACAGTACTCACAGTATTCACAGTATTCACAGTGTTCACAGTTCTCACAGTATTCACAGTACTCTCAGTGTTCACAGTATTCACAGTAATCACAGTACTTACAGTATTACCAGTACTCACAGTATTCACAGTATTCACATTATTCACAGTATTCACAGTATTCACAGTATTCACATTATTCACATTATTCACAGTATTCACAGTACTCACAGTATTCACAGTATTCACAGTATTCACATTATTCACCGTACTCACAGTACTCACAGTATTCACAGTATTCACAGTATTCACATTATTCACAGTACTCACAGTGTTCACAGTATTCACAGTAATCACAGTACTTACAGTATTAACAGTATTCACAGTATTCACAGTATTCACATTATTCACAGTATTCACAGTATTCACAGTATTCACGGTACTCACAGTACTCACAGTATTCACATTATTCACAGTATTCACAGTACTCACAGTATTCACATAATTCACAGTACTCACAGTATTCACAGTACTCACAGTATTCACAGTCTTCACAGTACTCACAGTCTCACAGTACTCACTGTACTCACAGTATTCACAGTATTCACAGTGTTCACAGTTCTCACAGTATTCACAGTACTCACAGTGTTCATAGTATTCACAGTAATCACAGTAACTTGCAGTATTAACAGTACTCACAGTATTCACAGTATTCACAGTATTCACATTATTTCACAGTATTCACGTATTCACATTATTCACAGTATTCACAGTATTCACATTATTCACAGTATCACAGTGTTCACAGTACTCACAGTACTCACAGTATTCACAGTATTCACAGTATTCACAGTGTTCACAGTACTCAACAGTATTCACAGTACTCACAGTACTTACAGTATAACAGTACTCACAGTATTCACAGTATTCACAGTACTCACAGTACTCACAGTATTCACAGTATTCACAGTACTCACAGTATTCACAGTACTCACAGTGTTCACAGTGTTCACAGTATTCACAGTATTCACAGTACTCACAGTACTCACAGCATTCACAGTACTAACAGTGTTCACAGTGTTCACAGTATTCACAGTACTCACAGTATTCACAGTATTCACAGTACTCACAGTACTCACAGTACTCACAGTATTCACAGTATTCACAGTACTCACAGTATTCACAGTATTCACAGTATTCACAGTATTCACAGTACTCACAGTACTCACAGTATTCATAGTATTCACAGTACTCACAGTACTCACAGTATTAACAGTACTCACAGTTTTCACAGTATTCACAGTACTCACAGTACTCACAGTATTAACAGTACTCACAGTACTCACAGTACTCACAGTACTCATAGTGTTCACAGTGTTCACAGTACTCACAGTATTCACAGTATTCATATTGTTTACAGAACTCACAGTATTCACAGTGTTCACAGTAGTCACAGTACTCACAGTATTCATTGTCTTCACAGTACTCACAGTATTCACAGTATTCACAGTGTTCACAGTACTCACAGTATTCACAGTACTCACAGTGTTCACAGTATTCACAGTACTCACAGTATTCACAGTGTTCACAGTACTCACAGTATTCACAGTACTCACAGTGTTCACAGTATTCACAGTATTCACATTACTCACAGTACTCACAGTATTAACAGTACTCACAGTATTCACAGTATTCACAGAACTCAGAGTATTCACAGTATTCACAGTATTCACAGTACTCACAGTACTCTCAGTATTCACAGTATTCAAAGTATTCACAGTACTCACAGTGTTCACAGTACTCACACTACTCTCAGTATTCACAGTATTCAAAGTATTCACAGTACTCACAGTATTCACAGTATTCACAGTATTCACAGTACTCACAGTGTTCACAGTACTCACAGTATTCACAGTACTCACAGTACTTACAGTATTAACAGTACTCACAGTATTCACAGTATTCACAGTACTCACAGTACTTACAGTATTAACAGTACTCACAGTACTCACAGCATTTACAGTTCTAACAGTGTTCACAGTACTCACAGTACTCACAGCATTTACAGTTCTAACAGTGTTCACAGTGTTCACAGTATTCACAGTACTCACAGTGTTCACAGTATTCACAGTAATCACAGTACTTACAGTATTAACAGTACTCACAGTATTCACAGTATTCACAGTATTCACATTATTCACAGTATTCACAGTATTCACATTATTCACAGTATTCACAGTATTCACATTATTCACAGTATTCACAGTGTTCACAGTACTCTCAGTATTCACAGTATTCACAGTACTCACAGTGTTCACAGTGTTCACAGTACTCACAGTATTAACAGTACTCACAGTACTCACAGCATTCACAGTTCTAACAGTGTTCACAGTGTTCACAGTACTCACAGTATTAACAGTACTCACAGTACTCACAGCATTCACAGTACTAACAGTGTTCACAGTGTTCACAGTATTCACAGTACCCACATTATTCACAGTATTCACAGTACGCACAGTATTCACAGTATTCACAGTACTCACAGTGTTCACAGTGTTCACACTACTCACAGTATTAACAGTACTCACAGTACTCACAGCATTCACAGTACTAACAGCGTTCACAGTGTTCACAGTACTCACAGTATTATCAGTACTCACAGTACTCACAGCATTCACAGTACTAACAGTGTTCACAGTGTTCACAGTATTCACAGTACTCACATTATTCACAGTATTCACAGTACTCACAGTATTCACAGTATTCACAGTACTTACAGTACTCTCAGTATTCACAGTATTCACAGTCTTCACAGTACTCACAGTACTCACAGTATTCACAGTATTCACAGTGTTCACAGTTCTCACAGTATTCACAGTACTCACAGTGTTCACAGTATTCACAGTACTCACAGTATTTACAGTATTAACAGTACTCACAGTATTCACATTATTCACAGTACTCACAGTACTCACAGTATTAACAGTACTCACAGCATTCACAGTTCTAACAGTGTTCACAGTGTTCACAGTATTCACAGTACTCACAGTATTCAAAGTATTCACAGTTCTCAGATTACTCACAGTATTCACAGTACTCACAGTATTCACAGTATTCAAAGTATTCACAGTACTCACAGTATTCATTGTCTTCACAGTACTCACAGTACTCACAGTACTCACAGTATTCACAGTATTCACAGTGTTCATAGTACTCACAGTATTCACAGTACTCACAGTGTTCACAGTATTCACAGTACTCACAGTACTCACAGTACTCAAAGTATTAACAGTACTCACAGTATTCACAGTATTCACAGTACTCACAGTACTCACAGTGTTCACAGTGTTCACAGTGTTCACAGTATTCACAGTGTTCACAGTACTCAGTGTACTCACAGTACTCACAGTATTCACAGTATTCACAGTACTCACAGTACTCACAGTACTCACAGTACTCACATTATTCACAGTACTTACAGTACTCACAGTACTCATAGTGTTCACAGTGTTCACAGTACTCACAGTATTAACAGTACTCACAGCATTCACAGTACTAACAGTGTTCACAGTGTTCACAGTACTCACAGTATTAACAGTACTCACAGTACTCACAGCATTCACAGTACTAACAGTGTTCGCAGTACTCAGAGTACTCAGAGTACTCAGAGTACTCACAGTACTCACAGTATTCACCGTACTCACAGTACTCACAGTATTCACAGTATTCACAGTGTTCACAGTACTCACAGTACTCACAGTACTCCCAGTATTCACAGTACTCACAGTGTTCACAGTGTTCACAGTACTCACAGTACTCACAGTATTCACAGTACTCACAGTCCTCATAGTATTCACAGTACTCACCGTACTCACAGGACTCACAGTACTCACAGTACTCACAGTGGTTCATTGTGGTCATGCATGTGGAATGGAGAATTGTTTGATCTACAACATTATTAACTGAACAAGAGCTTTTTAAGAAACTCTTTGCCCACAGGTTCAACATATTCATGATTATGTGTTTATCGGTTTGTCCTGGTCTTTGTTCTGTGGTGATTGTATATTTATGTGTGTACTTGTCTGTAATCTGGCGGTGGATTACATCACACCCCTGTGGTTTTTCAATTACCCCAGTGACAGGCCGGCAGTCGTAATGACCTGTGAGAGCTCGGTTCTGTTCTTTGGCTACGTGGGCCCACCGTAAACCAGTTTGACTTTGGGTGTCTGTCAGAGCCGGCCTGTATTTACACATAACTCAAACAAGCACCCTGTGTGAGGTATTCTGGCTCTGGCTGACAAGACCAAGGTTGCCTATTCACCGCTGGAGCCCTCTCTCAGCCTAGACATGCTAATACCAGGAGGCTACGCTGATGGAAAAGGATAATAAAGCAATTTCTTTGTCAACAGCCAGGCGTGGATGATGTTGAGCTGTTGCATTTGGAAAGGAATGCAGATTTCTTAAGCTATCTTTCTTTTTCCTTCAGGCATCATCAATGCTAACGCTTCGGCCCCTGCGCCCTAGAAAATAATTCAGATGAAGTGGTCCCATTTTGAGCCTATCCATCCCCTCCTATCCCCATCCTACTGATTTGTAGGTAAATCATGGCTGTCAGTATAGTAGCAACCCTGATTAAAGTTCAGGGGTTTAATAGATCATTTTAAATAACCCCCAAATTACTCCCCTCTCCCCAGCCGATCCACCTGGACCCCTGCCCTGGGTGCATGGCAGTCTTCAGCCGTCGCAGGGCGAGCCAAGTCCAGCCTCGTGGTTCCTGCCTATTCCCCCAGGATGGTGCGCTGCAGGCCTAGACCAACATTCTCAGCTGTGTTCAATCTGTTCTGAGACAAGCTGGCTATGAGAAAATGCGAAGGGAAAAGGCACTTGTGCACACACACCCACACAACACACACATACAGGAGGAGAGACATGGAAAATCCTGGACAGTTAGCGCACTTTGTCCACTTGGTTCAGCTGGAATCTGTCTAGAAACACCCTGACTCACACACACACACACACACACACACACACACACACACACACACACACACACACACACACACACACACACGCACACGCACACACACGCACACACCACCTCCACCTCCCAGCTCCCCGGGTGACTGGAGTCCGTTCCAATTAATCGTGTTTAACCATTCTAATCACACTTTAGCACATTAATCCTATTTTCAATCCAAAACACATTTTAGACGACCAGCATGTGGCCTGCTGATTTTTTTTCTTTCAATTTTTTTTTTTTATTGTTACCGCAAATTAGACGAAACCCAGAACCGGCTGCAGGCCCCTGCTTCAGCCTGCACTCTCATTGAACCTCGACTTTCAATCTCTTTTTTTCCCCTCCTCAACTCATAGGTAGAATTTATAGCATGACGCTGATGCCTTCACTCAAAATATGTCCCTGCAGAATTTAACAATTACCTCGGGTGAGGTAATAAGTAAAAGGCTCGGTATGAGGAAGTGCACTTTTTCTCCTTGATTAGGTTGTATTATTTGTATCATGTGGACACAGTCCCAGTATCTTATCAGTTTGACATCCTAAGTCACCAAGACAGGCAGATAATTTGAGCCCAATCCATCTGCTGTGGAGCAGCGCTGGAGGGCGGGCTGGTCATGATACTGTATCTACACTCTCATTTAATGCTTTTGGAATACATTTGAGCTGTATAATTTCACTATGGATCATCTGGGGGCCAACAGTTATCAAGAAGAGGGAGGTTGTTGTTCTGTGAAATTACGTCTTTGAGGTCCTAAAAGAAAAAGAAAGTGGTGTTTTCTGCCTGTTTTTGTGTGTTTGGAGACTTTCATATTGGCAGCAGTGGAGGTGTTTAGCGCCCCCCAAGGTTCCTCCTGGAAAGCCATAGAAAAATCTCAGATTTAACCTCTCCTGGAGCTCTTAAAACCTTACAGCCAGGGGTCCTGTAAAAGGTGCTGGTGCATTGATAATTGAGCACTGCAAAGCAAACAAAGCGTCAGAAATGATGTTTTAATGGGCACTTTTGTTACTGCCGGTAGAATGCAAGACACATTAAGCTAATTGAGTTTTAGAGTCTGTGTAAAACTGGCAAAGAGTAATATTCAAAATTATGAAAATAAACAAAAGGGCTACTCATAGGAAAACAAATGACTTGGAAGCTGAGTAAACTGAGTGACATCACTGAGTCCCTGCTCAGCGTGTGGGTAGAATGATGTAATGGGAGCCCGAGCTGCACGCCTGCCATTGACTTCTCTAACCTTAAAGCCACCCCCCCCAAACCAGCCATACACCCAGCCACAGCGGTGCTCTGACCGACATGTTTTAATTAATCACAAGTTCATTAATGCTGAGAGGCGAGCCTGCGACTATTCAACACAGGAAAAAACACTTGTGGTGGCATGACAAGTTCTCCTCTTAATGTGGCTGCTTAACATAATGGTGAAAAAACAGACATTAATCCACAAGGAAGTGGGAGGGCAGAGAGCTGCAAGTGTTCTGCATAAGCTCTTGTTAGATGCAAACACACAGGAGTTAAAGTCAGAGTCAACAGCTCCTATCCTCAGAGGTCAAACAGAGCACTGCACACTAACAGTTGGTTGGATTGTAAGTACTAAACGTTTCCTGTGTAATGAAATGTACACTTGATACCAGTATGTGATTTAACAGAATGCTAGGATATATTTTTGTATTACATATCTTAACCATGTTTATGTCTTTAATAAAAACAAAATGCATGATAAAAAACAAAATTACAAGTCCTCCGAACTAAACAACACAATGCAGGACATATAAAATGCTTTTTACATTTAATGTCTTCCAAAACCATTTTCTGATCTAACACCCCTATCATTAACCTTTGGCTAGTTTTAGAAACAGAACTTGGTCAGAGTTACGGAAAGGTCATGGTTTGGGTTAAAATAACTATTTAATTAAGATTAGGGGACCTTGGTTTAACATTATAACCTACAACTGTATCTACTGAAACAAAAATTGTCTTATTCCCCTTTTTTACTTTGATGTGGCCGTTGTTTGGGCCATAGAGGGTCTTCCTTAGGTACACATGTGAACACATATCTGTACTTTTGTCAATATGTGATAACACATCACATAACATCTCCTGATTAAATGATTGTTAAATGTATACTCAATATTCGTCTTTGTGAGGGTGAACATAAGATTCTCATCTAAAAATGATGTTTTAGAAGATGTTGTTTCATGCTATTGATTTGGCAAATAAATCATACATGCATGGAACTAATATGTCAAAACTGTCACAGTGTCCTTACACAATTTGGTACACCTAACAAGTCAAATGTTAAACGTTCGACATCTTATAAAGGTTTAAGTAAAAAAAGACACTGAACATTTGTTATGCAAGTAAGAATATGTGGCCAAGAGTAAGGCCTGATATCAAATGACTCATCAGGCTGAATAGTTGATAATGATGATTTGACATCCCATCATGAATTGTCATGAGAAACAGGGTGGGAACTTATTCACCTTTACCTGAGGAAGAACATCTGCAGTGTAATCACTGTCAGTAATATCCATAATATGCATAACTTTCAACTTTTGGTTTGAATAATAAATACAAAGGTTCAGATATATTTTTTATAAACATAATAAATTAGTTATCTTCAAACATTAAATTACTTCACGTAATCCTCAAGTTTGGAAATTTCACAGGATTCATTTTAGTTTTAAACATTTTGAAAGTTTGGTTAACTTCAGATAATCTAAAGTACAACAGTGCTTTTCATGCGTTGTCTATTTATTTGTACTGTACTCCTGTTACAGTGAACCTGCTCCATTTTAGCACAACAGAGACAAATCTCACTCACCAATTACATTATTGTTTACTCCCAGCAGGAAGTGATTTCCACGACCAGGACGGAATCCGCATTGTTCCTCTTCAATCAGAGGTTCAGTACCTTGGAGTAGACTTTACCAGGGAGGCTGAGAAGTGTGATACCCCTGTAGTTGGCACACACTCTCTGGTCCCCCTTTTTAAATAGGGGAACCACCCTCCGTCTGCCAACCCCTAGGCACTGTCCCAGACTTCCACGCAATGTTGACGAGGCGTGTCAACCCAATGAAAGTGTTTTTTTTTTTTAATCATTACTGCCAACGGGACAATAATGAGACATAATAGTTATGGTTTTAACTTTAGTGTGCTTGCTTATGTGATATGCCTCATGTACTTGCTGTTGTGATTTTGATCTCAAAACAGTTCTCACTAAATAGATGAGATTCGAAGCTTTCTAAAAATATGTGACATTGCGCAATAACTAACGTGTGGACAGCCCACCGGCGGGCCGTCCACCTCTTATGAGGTTTTAACAAATATTAATGATAATTATTACATTACAGTCATTCTCATCCAGAGAGACTTACAGTGAACTAACTACAGGGACAGTCTCCATGGAGCAGCTCAGGGTTAAGTGCTTTGCTCAGGGGCACAATGGTGGCAGCCCTGGTATTGAACTCACCACCTTCTGGTGTTCTGTTTGGAAACCGAACCACTAGACCATCACCACCAATTATTATCAATAAAATGATTAATATTAATAAAATCATTAATAGGGTTGATACTAACATGGTACTACAATTGTGTACATGCGGCAGATCAAAAATCACTAAACTGTCTTCATATTATGGGTGTATTTATGTTTCGTTATATCATGTTGTTCTTGCTGTGTTGCTGCTGTTTGTTTCTTCTTTGTCTTGTACTGTCAATTGTTTTTCACGCTGTTTTAATGCTGGTGATGTCTAAAACAATCATCCTACAATATGGACAGTGAACTGCAAGTTCAGTGCAGAGCAAGAACACGATGCCTTCTGGACTAGAAAACATGTTGGCAGTGAAGATAAACCATCTTTAAAACTATATAAACTGAATTATTAAGAGAAAGGAGTGTGTATCACCTTCTTGTCACTCAGTGGAGCTCCAACATACGTGGTCGGCTGTTAGATTCCCAGCCTGACTCACCTTTTAACTTTTCAAATCCAGGTTTGGATTTCTGTCACAAAGTGTGTAATGCAGTAAAACCACAACAAACACAGTTGAAACTGACAGGTTGTCCAATTTTATTTAGCCTCCATCAATTGGATCCCAGCTCAGAAAAGGTATAATTTGTTACATAACCTCGCCTGATGGCTCAGCACTGCTGCTGAAACATGGTGACCTGAGTATGAAGATCCTTACTATCCCATAAAAGTATATGGAGTCGGGCAGCTGGAGCTAATAAACGGCTGCTGAACCCTGTAAAACCTTTATAAGTTCCTGCCCGAGGGTGAACAGGAGAATGGGGAGTAAAAAATACAGGATGAACTACAGGGGAAGGCACCAATAAATCTGCAAGGATTAGGATTGAAAACAGGGATCATACGTTTACTGTCAGAATGAGTCAAACGTGTCTTCTGTCAGACTTGCTTGACAGTGGATGGTGTAAATGGTGCAGGCTGGCCACACAGATAGAGACAGCTGCATTGGGATTATCAGAGAAAGTCTTTGACCTTTATCACAAGCTCAAAGTGCCCCGACTAGAAATAAGTAGGTGTAATGGCAAGAAGGAAAAAAAGCCAGCACTTATTTGAGTGTTCCTATCCAAATACCCACCATCTACTTGGCAAACACCTTCACAGTGAAAGAGGCATGCTTTATGAGAGTGTTAGCTGAATTAACAAATTGCGACGCAAACGAGAAACATGCCTAAAAGTAAAAACAACCCGGTATGTTTGTCTGATTTCCAGCAGACTCCACCACCCCTTCCATCTCCCTGGAATTGTAGCCCTGACTCTAAAAGTCTAAAAGTATTAAGAGGGCGGTTTGTGACATATGCCCCCTTTTTTTAAGCCGAGGTGTTTTTTCCTATTAGATTTATAATGTTCTGCAGTTTTTGGGAGAGCCAAACATTAGCAAGTTGCAGGCTTCTGGCCCCAAGAAACACATGTAGTGGCCGTGCCCTGACAGCAGAGTAATATGCACTGTCAGGAGAATTCAGACACAACAGGACTTAAATGGGAGGCTTCGCTGATGCCTGTCTGTAATTGCCCCAGGTCACGGCCGCTGCTTCACTGCAGATGACCCAGGCAGGCATTATATATTATTACAAGACAAGGACTCCAAACCCCTCATAAAATTAACTATCAAGGGTATTTCTCCCAACTTTTAGCTCTGGAGTCCTGGACTTTGTAAAAATCAAGACCCCCCTTCTGTATATACTTTTTTTTCCACCCCCCTGTCTTTTTTGAACATTAATTCCCAACAATGGTACTTTTCATTTGAGTGAGAGCAGAGTAAGGCAAGACTCTGTCAGCATATGGTGAAGAGTGAGGGGATCCAAAGATGACCCGGCTAATGGACGATCACTGAAAGGGAAATATCTTTGCCCGAAATGCTACAGAGCGCTTTCTCTCCCGACTCTGATGGTTACTGCTTATGTAAGTGTCAAAAATATCCCAGCCTTGGCATATTACAAGCTGCTACTAAGCCTGAAAGTGTTGTTTTTGCTTCTTCGTAGAGTGCAGTCGCTGCCTGCTCTGCCTGTAACCTCATTTTCAGACAATCAGCTTTTAAAAAACTGCTATTTGAAGGGAAAGTGAAGCTCACAAGTTGCGTGGAAGCTAATTTTTAAAACATATGTGCACAAGTCAAAATGTCCTAAAGACCGAGGAATCTTAATGAGGTATTTGGAAATGGCCATCAGACAAAAGTCAACCTTCATTTGATTAATGCTCCCTTTAAATGACCCTCTCCCAACATGTTCACGATCCAGCCCTGTATGAGATGATATGTGGACTATTACTGATAACTCTGCTTGTTGAAAAGCTTTGGTTAAGTGGATAGAAGAATCCCAGCGAGAGCTATCATATGTCTGTTGGAAACCAGACTTTTTTCATCCAACACTTAATTCCTTTTTTCCATTATGAAGCTAATGCATAACCTTTTTTTTGTTTTTATTCTTCAGCAATATGTTATTTGTGACCGAAATTTAAGTTCCTTAAGGTTTATGAAAATAGCTTATTGTTTTATGGTGTGTTTTTTTCATTTTTACGTGGCTTATTTTTACATTTAGTGTTAATTTAGCCCATATTAATGTCAACAACCTCAGACAAGCTCTGTGTGAAAAGTCCTGATTCCTGATTATTTATTATGGACAAGAAGTATTACAAGCATTACATTTCTCCATTCTGTCCTCTCACAGGTGTGTGCAAGGCACTTTCATTACAAAAAATATTTGTAACAACTTACATTTTGGCAACTAACACCTCGACAAACCAGGCCAGTGTCTCATATTGGACAACTCAGCAGGTCACAATTCACTTTTAGATGCAACGTTGTAGAATTGAAAGTGTATCTGCCTATGAGCCCTGGAGCCTCCACATCTACATGTTTCTTCTGTGGAATTGGAATCCATTGTAAATTACATGAATTCAAGTTTACAACAGATGCTGGGAGTCTAAACTTTGTACCGTCACCTTTCAAGCCTGAGGGTGAGCTCATAATAAAAAGATAGACACTGGGTATTTGGTATTTGAGCTTCTTTTTTTCATCTTCATCTTCAGTCATCTTCTCAGGCTCAAATCAGATCCAAACATTCACATTTCCACCCAACTTTTTTAACCTTCAACCTAAAGTCAACCATCTGAAACCGAATACCTGAAGCTAACTGTGATTTATGGAGCCTGTTAAAAGCACTACACAGCCTGGACATGAGCAGCTCAGTGACAGGCTGAATGTGAAGAACAAGGAACTTAGTAACCATTTAGTTGACTTTGTATAAAGAAAATAATACAATATAAATATTACCTTTACTCTAATTGAAACTATGCTGTAATCAGTTTCTCTTGCTTTTCTTTTTAAAACATTAGCACAGTTTATTGTTTTTGTTTATTGTGAACATTTAACATTGTGAAATGGAACTACTTGGTTATGTTTAGGAAAAGTAGTTGGGGTTCAAATAAATTTAGGACATAGTTACTACGTTACGTGTGGGACGTGGTTACGTACAGTAATAATGTAGTTATTTACTGTAACTTCAAACAACTCAACATTTTTACTTTTTTGGGTTTCAGATGGGACATGAACAGCGGCCTCCTGGGTGAGAGTTCTGTGTTTGTTGGACTCACCCATCCACCCCAACCTCCTCTCTATAATACCACATCCGTTTATGGCCAATAGAGGGTGGTGTCTAACCACTGATGTAAATATGGGTTGTAATAAGTTGCTTGCACAGACGACCTCGTTTCGTCTTTTTCGGTTGAGGACGGCTCTGCAGTCGTGTTGAACTACATTAGCTTAATAAATTATAGCTAACTATGGTTTTTTCTATCCGTCATCTGTGATAGTTGCTTTGTCATGAATATTTAACGTTATGAAGGAGATTTGAATCCAAGCATTTAGGTGCTTTAAAGCCGCATTTAATGATAATTAAAAAAAGGTACGATTTTGGGACATTTTATGCCTTTTTTTTAAAGAGACACAGGAAATGTAGGGAACACAGCAGTAAATGACATGCATGAGAGCAGTGAGACTGAACAAAGTGATAAAGTTGCGGGTCATAAAAACAAAACATTGAGCTAAAAGAGACTAAAAAGCTCAATTGAACTGTGGGGATCTGCAGAGTTGGTGACCATCCTTGGGGTTTGACACTATGAGCAAAACCTTTCACAAACTTCTTTTGATTGTTCATTTAAGACTAAGGATTAGTGCAGCTTTAAATCTGAATTAAAATGTTTTATCTTGCATCAAAGCTGCAATAACCACAACAAGCTGGCTGTTAAATGGTTCCGTATATTTCAGGAGAGCAGGCTGAGCAGAAAGCCTCACAATGCATCACTTGTGTTGGTGAATTGCAACCGCACACATCTCATCCAGCATTATGGAAGCTGCAATACATAAGCTTCAGATAAACAGTCCTATACTATAATGCATTCGATGCAAGATTGCCTTAATGTTTCGCAGCTCTTTTGAAGCTTCCCTGAGCTGTAAGGCCCTTATCATCTCTCCTAATGCATAGGTAATCACATGTGTGTCACTTCTCAACACTTCCCCCCTGACAGGCCAATCGGCCGGCCACTCCAAACATAAAAAACATCCTTTTTACAACATGTTTTTTCCCTCCTTTCGGATTTTTTTTATTGCTCCAAAGCCTGTGATGGACACCCAGGGAGACTGTGTGACACTGATGGCTGGGTGACGGCATCATTTCCATGAGTAAAATATCAAGCCCCTGTCAGACCTGTCAACTCTCCCACACGCCATCACACAAACACACACAAACTCAAAGATATGTATTTTTTTCATTGTTGACTTTTCTGTTTGACTGTCAAATTGATGCAATAGCTCACGGGAAGAAAGAAAACATTCGAATTCACGTGTGAAACTGGAGGGGCCGGCGGGACGCTGCTCCTCTTCGCTCAGTGGTTTTACCGTTTGGCTGGCTGGGGCCCCGAGTAGGCGTAGAGAGATGACAGCACTTAGCCCCAGCACAACTCATTTTGTTTTCACTTGGCACCATGTACAGACACTATGGGTTAAAGAGGTTTGTGGAAAAAAAGTCATTTGTCTCTTCTGTTTTGTTTTCCTTCATTCTTGTTGACTCGCAGACTTTTTTTGTTTATTTTCTCATGGACATATGGGGTATTTTCTTCTTTCAAGGAAACGTTCCACAATGTTATGAGGCAAGTGTCAATAAGTGTGAATATTTTAATTTGTATCTTTATTTTTTTTATTTAAATTGAAAGAGAATCATTTAAAAAACACGAGCTTAGCCTTTCAAAATATCTAAATATTTTTTTAACTGCGGGTTGCAGAAAAAATACCAAGGACATGACCTCAGTGTCCTCAAAGGATTTTATTGTGTGTATGAAGGTCGGACGCTGTTTTCATCTTTATCTGTTTAAAACCCAATTTTTGTTTGATTTTTACTCTGTTGCACGTTGTTGTGTGCAATTACTATTTCCTGCTAATGAATACCTTATCTCATGTCATATTGGGAAACAAATACAAAGTTAAGATTGTTATACTTTTACAGCTGACCGTAAGCCTGTTTTTTAATACAATTTACTTTCCTCAATTTACTAAAGGAAACATATAATTTCTGGTTTCTGAACTCCCAATTTGTCCTATTATTAAAGTTTCAGGAATGTATAGCACAATAATAACATGAGAACAGTTGTAACAAAATGATATGAAGTAAAAATTAAAGCAAGGGCCATGAAAAAACGAATAAAACGTTTATTTTCATTACTTATTTAATCAAAAACATCCGTGTACACTTCCATTACACAATTCAACAAAAAAGATAAACTCAAATCTAACAAAGTACTTGAGATTCCATGATTAAAAAGATTTGTTTTTATTTTAGCTCAATAATTCTTCATTATCCTCTCTCTTTCAAAAAACAATACGTTTGGTGCTGCTCGAACCTATTCATAATTTATTTACATAAAAATACTTCTTAACTTCAACCATTTCACTTTTCATTTATTGAAAGGTCATCTCCAAAACAAAACAAAAGTGCAACGTTTATAACTCTTATCAACTAACATTTATATATAATATGAAATTTAAGGGCCCAACACAGATCCTAGTGGGACTCCATATAATCTGTTCAGATTTACTAACGGCAAAAAATGTACATTTTCCATACATGAACTGTTACATGGTATTTAAGAATACGCCTGTAGGATGCAAAATAATGTGTCATGATGTATGATATAATACTATATTTATATTATATTGAAAGAAATATCTGATATTCTATACATACACAAAGATAAATACATAAACATATATATCTATACATATCTATGTATGCATACATACATAAGCACACGTCGACATCTTTGATATTTTTCAATTCAGCTAATTTTATTTCAAAGACTATAAATTAACATAAAACATATAGCAGAATTTAATAATGTCATTCTTTTTACGTTTAATAATCAGATCCCTACATTTTTGCAGATTGTTCATCCCATATAATCATTTGCTACACACAATATACTTGAATTAGAAAATATGTATTTATTATAGAAAACATAGAAAATATTAGCACATAAAATATAAAACTTCATTCTAAAACTACAAAATAAACACATCAAAGGAAAAATGCACCCCCGTCCCCCGTCCCACACACACACACACACACACACACACACACACACACACACACACACACACACACACACACACACACACTGAATCCTCTGTTGCTGTGACGGACAGAAAAAGCGTCTCAGGCGTCATTTGTCAGCTCCCGAGCTGTTTGCTAAGAGGATCGTCTGTAAAATGTGACGGCAGCCCTCGGCTCCTGATATGTTTTCTCTACATTAGGGGCCTAATGAGGAAAGCAAACAGATATCGCTGCTTCTTATTTGAGGACAATTGTTGCTGATGAGTCGGAGGGATAAGGAGCGGAGGATGTGGAGGAAATTGGGCCCCAGGCTTCTTTCTTGGGCCAGGCAGGAGGCTGCTGGTAAAGCTTGAATAACAAATGAGTTTTGCTGAGGATTTGGCTAATCATCTCAGGCCGCCGCCGCCCCAGGACAACTGGACTTATCAGAGAAAGAGAGGGAGAGAGAGGGAGAGAGAGAGAGCCAGCACTTGAACTGCAGACCCCGGGCCCCAATTAACGGTGACCACAAATGAAAAGCAGCTGGCAATAATTACATAATTAAAGTGCCTAGGGGGAAGAAAAGCATAATTTCTGCAGCTATCGCCATAAATCTTGTGCTGTCCGAGCCCATACGTTTAACATGAACTTCTCCTGAGCAGGTTAATGCATTACTCATATAAAAACACAGTATCTCTTTGTGTTTTGCTTGGACCTGCTTTATAACAAAGAGTGCGGGCCGGCCGGCCGGCTCTCTCTGCTGGAGCGTGAAGAGCGACACCTCCACTTACCTCCATGTGTGAACTTTCTCTCCTTTTTTCCCTTTTTCTCCAAGCGTATCTGAATTGGAGATATTACTGACTGTATCATAACAGACTGTTGCTGGGATAAAGCATGTTCAGGAAATCGATCTTGCCAGTCCCGTTACTGAGAGGGAAAGGTATTACAGCCCTGTTGCCATGAGGCAGCACATTTAGTTGTTTAGAATTTCTTTTACCGTTTTTGATCGTTTCTTTTGGTTTGGCAATTTGTTTGACGATGGCCACCTCGAGCCTGAACGATACCCTATGTGCGCTTTAAAAAAAAAAAAATCCTACAATCACATTCACATTTCCAAATTAGCATTGAAAACCTCAAAGCGAACATTTGGTTTTACTTTGGATAATTCCGCTGAAACTCAGACGGTAACTTCTACCCTGAAAACTCTGCAGCCACCAACAGATGAGCAATTAAGAAATTACAGCCATTTGGCAAAGTAAGCCATAAACACCTTTAAGTGTATTGTGAATGGGCTCAGCACGTTCCTCTGGGCCCTCCGTGATCTTTTGTCAGACGCTCTCGGGATGATTAATAGTTTAATTTTTCAAAATTATTTAGACACACAAATAATTTTATACAACGAGGGGCTATTATCACATCTTGTAATAGACATGTTACAATGATGAAAGCTTTAATTTGTTTTTAGAGCACTTACAGGGGTTAAAAAAGCCACCTCGCTCCCCATCATCAATCATGTGTCACTTAACACAAGTGTTATATTATGTGAGAAATGCAAATATGCCGGTTTAAATGCATGCTGTCAGACAGCTGGCTTTCCCCGGCTCTTTGAATCTCTGCTTACTGTTTTCACTGTAAAGAAAATTACAAGGAGTCATCTGGCAGAGGATCTGTGCCGCTGGATGGAGGACGGGATTGGCAGCAGGCACGACGCCGCTTTCAGGTAGGCTGTAATTAAAATGGACAGACACTGTGAAGGGAGATGTATGGATGTTATAGAAGACAGAGATGATATATTAATATTGTGGGTTTTATCCTTGAATATTCAATACAGCAAATGGGATAACAAATCATAACACAGAAATTAATCTCTAATGTAAAGAAACCAAAATAGTTCTAATTATTTTTTCACAACTTATATCTCTTTTTGTATAAAACTGTGCGGCCCTCTTATTTTCTTTGTTCATGCAGGTAGAGATCCTGAGAGCCAATGAAAGAAAGAGTGATGACAAGATCAGCATCTTAAACTGAGACCACCAGGACTGCATTGGGAAGTAATGAATGAAGAACAGTATTCTCATCAGAAGTGGATTTAAAACTGATTTTGTTTTTGAAGTCTTCATTAATGAACAATTCCCCCACCTGGTTAAGTATACGATGTTAAGATGTTACATTGGTAATCTCTTTTCATTTCTATTAAATGCTTTTCATAGAGTGTTTTGCTTGATATAGTTGGGTTTAAGGGAAAACTGAAAATATAGAGCGGGAAACTGTTTTTTATAGACTGATCATGAAAGAACTTTCCTCAATCAGCGTATTCACAGTGTTGGCCTCTCTGACCTTCCATACTAATGCCGTTTCTTGTAAGTTCATTCAACCTCAGCCAAAGCTGTACAGTTTCTTGTAAGTTCTCTGACCACACTTCTCTCTCCAAAGTTAAAATAGAGCTCGCCCTTTGCTCGACCTTACAGTAGCAGCATTAGGTTAGGTTAGTCAACAGAGACTTTATATGAAGATGAATGTCTGCGTCTTCGTTGGTACAGAAGCCGAGGATTACGGATGAAGAAAGGAAAGTAGAATTATTTCCAAACCTTGACTCAAAGTGTTCCTTGTAGAAGGCCAAGTGTTGCATGTGTAGTTCAAACAGATTACAAAGCTCCGAGCAGCTGAAGGTCCAGGAATCTCCTCAGCTGAAGGTCAGCCGGGTTCCCACTGCTCTTCACAGGTTTTCTTTTCCACAACCGAAGATGATGTTGTGTTGTATTGTAGGAGAGTTCAAAAGGTAGAGAAGTATGAAGGTAAAAGGTTCCTGCATGAAAGTTAATCACTGTGGCGGGGCCAAAATGTGAAGCAGATTTATCATTATTTATGTTCCTTTCATTTCTGTGGGTTTTAAAGCGATCCGGCTCTGTACTGTAAATGAGTTTTCTGTGCCTGTTTTTCTAACTGGTCTTGTTGACACATCAGCGTGCTGCCACACAAACGCAGACCTGATTGGGACCATGAGTGTTCCAGTGCATTTCAAGTGTCTTGACAGACTTCAGGGTTAAGATGTTCTGAATTAGATTTGAATTACAACCACTAAATGCCCCTGTCAGAGCTAATTACGGCTGACGCTGCCCATGTGCGTGCGGCTGAATCGCTCTTATGCGAGAGGCACAGAGCTTAAACAAAGAAATACTCCCAAAGCATCGCCACAGAAATTGTCAGTGTAAAAGGGTTTTCTCAGCTAAGAATGCTAATCCACACTCTCTGGCCGTTGTTTGGCAGACAAAGAAAGGCCTGCGGAACATTCTCACTAGAGGTGTTGTTCTGCACATAGAAGGCATTATTTGGAAGTAAAAAAAACAAACAATTTTTTTTAAAGAACAACAATATTATTCTCTGAAATTATTTTATGTTTCACCAGGTTAAATCCGTCCATCTCTCCTGATGACAGAGATGAGTGGTTAGCATAGAGCTCTATTATAACACCGGTCCAGAGGGAGGAGCTAAATGTCCCTCAGCGGCTGCAGATGTTTAAGCTCACTCTTCCTGACACAGTAATTGCCCGGGGAGGCGAGGTATCTTTAAACAACGGTCAGCGTCGGTGAGAAAAATGAAAGGACGATGAAATGAATTAAAATTCTTGTATGAAACGGTGAAAATAAACAGCATGCCTGAAATGGCACCAACAGTCCACAGAGACGGACTCTGTGAGTTCTCAGGCGTCCGGGCTGCCAGCGCTGACATCACAGGGGGCTCCGGCTCTCTCTCGCTTCACTGACAGCTCAGGTGTGAAAGTTTCAGCTCCAGAGAATCAAAGAGCTGCCAACCCTCCTTCCTTTACCTCGAATCACATGTTACTCTAAAGCAGCCCATGTCCGGATTTCACTTTAATCAAGGTATTGTTTTACACTTTTAACACTCACATTTTACACCCCCAGTTTGATTACTAAGAAGTGCTGCCTCTGCTGGACACAGTGCAAACGGTGCTGCACAGGAGGAAGCAGACACTGTAACACTGCATGTGTACAGAATACTACCAGGATATAGTTCTGCAAAATCTAATGGATAACTTTCTGAGTTGTAATACACACTTTGAAATCATCCTCCATATTTGTTCAAGAGACTCAGCTCTCAGAGTTTTTTCATTTGTCCCATCCCTTCATTATTTGAACTCTGGTTGTACATTTGTATTTGCAATAATTGTGATGAGAATGATAAGCACAGCAGACCCCAGTGGTTTAAATCAGCGCTTTTACCTTAAAGGGTCAACCAAATTAAAGCAAGTTAGTGAGAACAAACTATTCAAAGCATTCACCTCACTGTATTGGTGTGGAGGCAGACTCTCAAAACCCAAACTACGTGCATGGCTAGATACCACTGCAGGTACGTGATCTTTTTTTTTAATAATGTGGGTTAATGATCTAAAGCACAGGTGTCAAACTCAAGGCCTGTTATTTTGGACCAGTTTTTTTAAATCTTCAATCCAATCTGTTATACTCTGGGGGCAGATAGTAGAAATAAAACATGATGAGTAAATCTCTGTGAACGATTATGTAACACAAGGGCACAGTTTATTATTAACTTATATGAATTCTTCCTGACTGCCAGAGAAGTGTGTAATACCTGGATGATGTAGATACCGTCTGCCTCAGGGAAAAGGGAATAGAAGACGCTCCTTTATTAAACCTCTTCAAACTAAATTTACTATTATTAATTACTATGATTTACTAAAGTCCAGGAACATCTGCTCCATTGTATGATGCTTTTGTAATACTGAGGTCAAATCGTGTCGGTCATGGTTGCAAACTGTTGAATATAATCTGATTCTCAGGTATTTGTCCTGAATGAGTCCTTTGACTCCAGTCTGCGTCCTGACAGCACGCAGGCCTCGGGACTGAGAAGATCTCCTCTGCAGCACATCAGCAGTGTGAGCGCGAGCTGAGTAGCCACATGTTTATGTCCGTTATATGTTTGTTTATAGTGGAGAAGAAAATGTTAAATCACCTCTATCTTTGCCAACAGAAATTTCAGAATGTTTTTTAAAACACAGCATTAATGCCTTTACGTCATTTTTGTACAGGCGTATTATTGTTTTCTCTCAAATATCGTTTTTGAGCCCAGCACGGTTTATTCATGTTTACAATGGCTCTCATGAGCTCTGATGTAATTGGACTCTAAAAAACCGATCCAGCAACACCTCGTTACTCGCTGAGGTAGCCTTGCTGTTGCCTTTGCCCCCTCAACCTCTCAAGGTGCCCATTTCGTGACGCAAACAGGACCACCCCCCTACAACCGACAGCCTGCCACTGACCTGTCCCCCCCCCCCTACCTCTACATCGGTGTGTGTTACACACAGCAAGTGCAAATTAGTTTAGTGAGTAATATGCAGAGTCTCCAGCCAGGGTTCATGAAGCATGTTTAAGGAAAACAGTTACAGAGGCAGGATTAGAGCGGGATTTGGCCGGCCATAAATATATCACAGCTTCATTAAACATGGACGGCACAGGAGGGGAAAAGTGAATAGGACGGGTGACTTGAGAAGGGTGGTGTGGGGGTCCGTGAGTTTGATATTTAGGTTGGGGGGCCTCGACAAAGCTGAGCTAATTCTCTTATTGTGGACTTGAAGGAGGGTTGTTAGGAGTGCTGCAAGTCCTGAAAGTCTTTCCTTCTGAAAGCACTTCATTAAGGGCCTCCCCGCACTGCTGCTCCGGGAAGCATTAAACAGCTGAGGGTGAAAGATGAGAGGCCTGAGCCAGTTCAGCCCAAAGTGCAGCCTTGATTTGGTCCATTTATGCCTCATCATTGGCCAGCGGGGTCTCAGTTTACACCGCTGGTGGAGAGTCACAGTTGGACAAATTAGCTTTGATGCAGTTTAGGGATGTTGCACAAACAACCAGTTGCGAATTTGGAAGGATTACTTTGTCTGAAACGATTCAGCTTGATAGTCTCCAAAAGGAGAAAAGTGCAAAAAAGCAGAGAGGCAGCAATTGAGTCAGATTACAGGCGAGGACCAGTTTACTATATATTGTTTATAATGTAGCTTTGTGTCAAATGTTAAAAAGTACCAGAACTGTTTTAAACTGTGTGTTTAGAAAAAACATTAGTTTGTACAATAATTTATAATATTGCTCTTATTTTACATTTTAATTGCTCGTACTTTGTTTATTACTGTCTACACCGTGTATGTGAAAACATACTTCATAAACAGGATTCAGATTCTGTTTCATTACAATATTTATGGATGGACTCCTGCCGTCATTTTGAATAACTAACTAGCTAACTAGCTAACTAGCTATGTAGGGTGAATCTTGCCCTTTAAACTCTGATTGGTAGATTGTCTCCAAACGAAACAGCAGAACTATTGGAATAGCTTTACACATGAGAGATGTTCCATAGAGCTGATGGAAGCAACTAAAACTAAATATATTACCACCCTGAATTCTGTTGTCTGCATGCCATCTGTCACAAAGCCTCATGCAAATACACCACTGCAAGTCAACTCAACGCTAAAGCTGTATGGGGCCAACAGAGATATTTACAGCAGGGGAAAAGCCACCCTAATAACACTGTAATATTATACTTATGCTCCTTATTTTTCTTCCAAAAAGTGCATGTGTCATATTGGTCTCCCCCCTACAAATAGGAATTGAGGGTATTGCACCGTGGCATTTCTGTCTGGCTCATGAACAGTCGGTCCAAATGGAACCCAGGTCCCATCTCTCTGCTCCAAAATGGCACGGTTGTTAAGAAGGAAAATACATGAGACGAGAGGCTTGGATATCAGATTATCATTAAGTAGCACCAGATCTCCTGGTATTTTGTCGTAGATTTTGGTATTAAATCTCTGCTTCAAAGTGACTAATTACGCTAAGTCCTGATTTCATGGTCACAGCTGTCCCATATTACCAATCACAACAGCTCCACATAGACTGCTGCGGTTTCTCTGCACGAGGAGATGCTGCGGCTTATCTGCGGCGGTATCAATGTCACTAACACGCTCAGCAGAACCATCTGGACTGATACCTCCATCTCATCTTCATCAGCCTCAGCCGTCACCACAGGCATGACCCAAATTCCAGGGGTTTACCTTCAGTCTTTATTAAAGGTACAAATGTAGTGAGTCTGCATCTCTTTCCCTTCACGCTCCATTTCTTGACTCACTCACACTTTTAGCAACATGTCACGCTTGATCAACAAGTCACTGTTGTATCCTACAGAGTGTGTGGGAGCTCGGCCAATGTGTGGATGGCCAAGAAAAGATGTCCACAGCTTAACTTTCTGCGGTCATCGGCTGTTAACAGCCAATCAGACTTCTTATGCTTCCCTGTGTGATGTATACCGAGTTCACACTTCAAACATTAGCCCCCGATTTTCCACTCGCCGACAATTTTTAGAGCTCCTTGACATAAATCCAGATCAGAGGCAGATCAGAGGTAGATCTGCGCGTGAGCGCTGGGAGAACTGTTCAAAGATGCCGAGAGGCTCTCTGATGCATCGCAGGAACATCCCAGATATCTGGAAGACTTAATATCTGGACCTGTCGGGGAGATACGGCCAGTGAGAGTGCAAGCCAAGGTTTGAGGGGAAACCTGGGGAGGGGTCGCCTGTAGAATTAGTAAAGACGTGTGGAAACAGGATATGAAATTGTGTGCCGGCGACATCATCAACAAGCCTGATTACGAGCTTGGTATTACATTATTTACAGCCTCACTTGTCGCGTGTGTTTTTGTGACAAATCGTAGTTGGAGAGCAGACCTGGTCGTAGTGTGAGAAGCATAACGACGTCAACACTCATTACAAGACAGCCGGGTGTGTCGTGTGAACTTGGCTCAACCGTGGAGTATAACATGGAATGTTTTTAGAGCCATGCTGTCCCCCAGACACTGCACTGTTCGTTACAGTCCACAGAAGGAAATTGTTGTGCAGAATAAACAATGTCCTCGTGCTAATGTTTGCCTTGAGAGCAGTGTAAGAGGACAGGTTGTGGGATCATTGGGAGGTTGATCTTGAACGATTCAGCAAACCTCAACTCCATCAGCAATGTTTTAAATCCTTTACATATCTGCATATGGCAACTTTATAATAAGGAACGATTGTGGTCATGGGAATTAAACTATGATGGTTGCTTTATGGTCAAGGTTGGGCAACTAAAAACACCTGGTGAAGATTAAATCATCATTTAAGTGAACATTAACTGTTGGGTTCCCCTCATGCGCTGCAGAATGTTCCACTATAAACGTAACTTCTAAGGACGCTGGGCTGATGTGTCTTTGAGAACGGGTGCTGGAGGATCTGACCATCTGCTCTTCACATTTGGATTCTTTGGACTCTTTTATGAAAGCAGAGACCAAAGGTCAGTTGGTTACTGAAATCATTAAGTGTGTAGATATCCGTTCTGGAACTTGTATCCTTTTCTACTTCAGGAACATCCCACCTATAACCTGGAGCTTCCCATGAACTATGTTGTGAATCTTTAATATAGGTTCTGCCCCTGTATTTAAAATGAATAATTATGAACTGTTGGGTACGACATACTGTAGTGTGGCTGCCAGTCTGAGGCTCCCAGTTTTACAAACCCCTTCATAGTGTTGGGTTTGAAACTAGCAAGTCTGGTTAATAACAAATAGTTCAAAGGTCACTGAAATGGAAATCCGAGAGTAATTATTAAAAAATAGTTAATAATTGGTTTGACGCACAAGTATCAATATAAAATGATAGCCAGTTATTGCAGTCTCATAAAATATACTAGACCATGAATAAGGAACTCTGATTAATAATGAAGTTAATCATTATAAACCCAATGACCATATCAATTGCTAGTAAAGGTTGAAGGATGTTGAATACTTAGTATTAGTACATAGTAGAGTTTGGCAATACTCCTTCTTGTACAACATTAAACAGCATGTATATTCCAAACAGCATTTAGGAAGATAATAAATGTAAAACACACACTTGGGGAGTGTGCATGTCTGTGCAGACAACACTAATGTTATCCATTAGATCAATACGACAGATCACACCATAAAGCTCAGTAAAGAAAAAACTAATCAAAACGTGTACTCACGTATTCATCTTTTTAAAAATGATTGGTAGTTTTGCTCCATACAGAGGCAGTAATACTTAATACTTTTGTGTTTGTTGTAGACCAATAACAATCAAAAGCACAGCTGTGAAGTCCTGAAAGTGATTTATTTGGATTTGCCATTTTTACCATTTTGTTATTAGAAAGAAAATATAAATGTTGCATGAAAGAAGTTCATAATAAAAGATAAGAATTCTCAAGTGTTTACAATATGTTTCTGCACCAAAGTGATCTTTAAAAGCAAATTAAATGGTCTGTACACATTTGAAATACATACTGTATATATATTGAATATAAGAATACGACATTACACTATTGTTTGTGTAGTTCATGCGTTTTCAGCTTTCCGCTGTAATTGTTAACACAAAGTCTTTCTTTAAACAAAGTCTCAAAGTGTGTTAACCAAGATGCACTGTGCAAAGGCAGTCAGTCAGTCAGACACACACACACACACACACACACACACACACACACACACACCCACACACACCCACACACACACACACACACACACACACACACACAATGAAATGGTCCAAACGTCACTGCCAATCCCTTCCTCCTGTGGTGCTTCATGATTGTACACATGATACGCAGACAGAGGAGCTCGACGTGATCACTGTCTGATGTGAACCGACGGGCCAATTGCTGCGGTCCAACGCTCAAAGCACACAACAATCACTCGACTTAGTTTCTCTTCTAATAATGCATTTCTGATGCTAGCGTGCTGGGCCTTCAGAGCACCAGGCACAATCAAGCTAATATTTTCGTCTTGAGTTACTAACGACTAATAATCATAGGCTAGCATAGTGGAAATATTAAGCTGGGCTCGGCTCAGCTGGGCCGGGCTGTGCTCCCCTACAGAGGCACGATGCCATTTTGGCACGAGATAGTTAATGTAATAAAGTAGAGTCCGTGCCTTTTAGTGTTTGGGAGACTAGAAACTGTCAGTCGTGGAGAACATCAAACTCATACAACTGCTCTAACCAGTTCTGCTGTCACGATAAACTTTATTTATCGTGGAGTCCCAAAAAATCTGACAGATAAACATCCAAACAATTGTTTAGGGCCATGAAGGTGTGCTCTTGAATAACAGCCTTAGTATAATAAAGTTGTCACGTGTGCATTTCTGTTGTGAGTGCAGATTTAAAAAATGAGGTACAGCATGTTAATTAGTCAACTTTAGAGATGTTGGTCATAGCCAGGCTAGTTCTGTCCCCCCACTTCCACTCTCCATGCTAAGCTAGGCTAAACAGCTGACTGGAGCTCTGTACATGAAGTCGAGTTTTCTTTTTCCTTTTTTTTTTAAGTCTGTTCACGTTCAGTTTTTCTCACAAAAGCACATTCGGCTCTATTTTCCTAAAACTGGGCTCAGACGCCAACACAAGCGAAATCTCCGGGCACAATGACAAACGGGCGTGACCAGAACATTTTTGTAATTTTGGTAAAGACAGGCGTTGGCACAAACCATGCACAGCTGGGCGCAATGTGGATATATTATTAGTAGGAGGAATATCGAATCAGCAGGTGGAGTCGGGCGAGCATCAGTAATGACCGTCTCTCATCTCCTCTACACACAACCTATCATGAAAAACTCACTTTCTATGTGTTTGGACACATACAGTTCATTTGACACAAACCGTAAAATAAGACAACGGCTCCCCTTCCTATGTCACATGCAGGCTCGTAAGAATATACCGACCCCCACCCGGATATCCCCCCACAACCCACGGCGCGAGAACTACCTTCACATTCTGTAATGCAAGCCAATCCGAGCAGACTGGACTTTTTGACAAGGGAGGGGCTTAGAGAGACAGAGGGTGAATACAGTTATATTCAGATGGACAGAATGCAAAAAATAAAGGTGCTTTTTTGTTGTTGTTGTTGTCAAAACCTAAATAAAAGTATGAACCTGAAAATTAGGATAATATGTGACCTTAGAAAGCAGCAGCAGAAGGAACAGGGAGGCTGAGTGAGATAAGCTCATCTCCATGAAACACTGTGAAGTTATGAAATACAAATTCATAATTATTTACAATAATTAATATACATCACCCCAGATATGCTGTCAGTATGTTTCTATTGATTTTGATAATTTCTTTATTACCTCTTGACCTTGTGCAGTTATAGTATTTAATTATGGGTCAACTGATTTAGAGATAATTGCAGGTTCGTGCTGAGCCGGAGCGGGTAAGCTCATGCGTATGAGCCACAACTGCAAATATTTACAGTTCTGGTCACCATTATTGGCACCCTTAAATTTCTTGTATAAAATGTACAAAGTTTGTATCATCAGAATATTGTAATATGATGACTTACATGTAGTAATTTAAAAGAAGAAATAGAAAATATGACCTGGACAGTAATAAAGGCACCCTTCCTTAATATTTGGTTGCACACCCTTTGGCAACGATGACTGCCTCCAAACGTTTCTTGTAGCCATCTATAAGCTTCTTGCACTTGTCAGCTGGTAGTTTCTCCCACTCTTCCTTTGCCATTTGTTCAAGCTCTTGGTGTTTGCAGGATTCCTTTCCTCAATGGCAGATTTCAGTTCTCTCCAAAGACTTTTAATGGGATTGAGATCAGGTCTCATTGCTGGCCAGTTTAAAACAGTAAATATTTTCCTTTTCAACCATTCTTGAGTGCTTTTGGATGTGTTCTTTGGGTCTTTATCGTGCTGGAGAACCCATGATCTTTGACCCAAACCTAGTTTTCTTACACTGGATAGCACATCTCGCTCTAAAATCCCTTGGTAATCTTCTGATTTCATGATTCCTTCAATACGGTCAAGGCCTCCAGTACCAGAGACAGCAAAGCAGCCCCACAACATTATGGATCATCCACCATGCTTAACTGTAGGTAGGGTCTTCTTTTCCTTATAAGCTTCATTTCGTCTATAAACTAATCGCTGGTGTGCATTGCCAAAAAGCTCTATTTTGGTTTCGTCTGTCCACAGAACATTTGCCCAGAAGGATTGTGGTTTGTCCAGGTACTCTTTGGCAAAGATCAGTGGATCCTTTTTATGTCTTTTTGTTCAGCAGTGAGGTCCTCCTTGGCCTTCGCCCATAAAGCCCTTCTTGGTTTAGTGTGCGGCGTATGGTACGTGTTGAAAGCATGACTCCAGATTGTTCCAGGTCACCCTTCAGGTCTTTGGACGTTTTACGTGGTGTTTTTTCCACAGTTAGCACCAACCTTCGAAGACTTCTCGCATTGATTTTCATCTTAGCCCCACGACGTCCAGGGAGGTTCTTAACAGTGCCATGCTTAGCAAACTTCTTAATAACGTTGTGCACTGTTGCAACAGAGATACCAAGGTCTTTGGAGATGGCCTTGCACCCTTTAGAGGTCTTGTGTTTGGTGATAATAGCACTTCTGATGCTCTCAGACAGCTCCCTTGTCTTCACCATTGTGAAAAAGGAACAGGCAATAACAAGTGGCTCTTTTAAGCATTAAAGTCATCCTTCATTGGTTAATTCAAGTCAAAGGCAAGTCAAAGACAACTGCCCTGTGTCTGCAAACGTAATTTTGTTTGAGCAATAAAATTGCACTTCACAGCCTAATCTGCATCAACACAATCTCAGCTGCTCCTCCCACCTCGAAGGAAACCTGTTGGATTGGTGCCAGGATGTTACCAAACAGGTGCCAGGATGTTACCAAACAGGTGCCAGGATGTTAACAAACAGGTGCCAGGATGTTACCAAACAGGTGCCAGGATGTTAACAAACAGGTGCCAGGATGTTACCAAACAGGTGCCAGGATGTTAACAAACAGGTGCCAGGATGTTAACAAACAGGTGCCAGGATGTTACCAAACAGGTGCCAGGATGTTACCAAACAGGTGCCAGGATGTTACCAAACAGGTGCCAGGATGTTACCAAACAGGTGCAGATGCGTTTGCTCCTTTGCGCCTGCAGGAAAATGGAGCTCATTGTGCACAGCAGCCTTTTCTATCATTTGGAAACATTATTTACATGTTTTCTTCTTCACTGCCTTACTGCCACAGCCTGCAGATCAGTGGAATAGTGATGAATACATAATTAAAATGTATTCTGACATGACATTCTGTAGATAACAGTCTGAATGCAGAGGACCTCCTGCTGATTGCTGATGAGAAGACACAACATGGTCCAGACTTTCACAGCAGTTTACTATTAAAGGCTTTGATCTTTTTATTGAAAGGCAAGAAGAAGAAACTTTTGATTATTTTTGAAATTATTGTTGGATTTCTGGTTATTGGAGGTTTGTCATCAGAGGCTCAGGTCTGAGTCCATGAAATGTCTTCTAAGATGAATACACTTGTGGGAGGAGGTAAAAATCATATTTATTCCTGCGTTTGAATGAAGTGCAATATTAATTGAGAGTGAGAGTGAAATGTAGAAACAGCTTGCGGTCTACGAGAACGAAGATTGAGCCAACGGCAAAGCTGATATGTTTCTGACGTATTATTATCTGTATAATAAGGTTTTTTTTTTCACAAGAGTTGGCATGACTAAAGGGACACACACACACACACACACACACACACACACACACACACAGACCTCTGATGGTGTGAGTATCCCTTTCCATCAGCCAACCTAATATCATACTTTTACTGTGATTCACCCCCTCTCGTTCAGCTGGGCTCATATCATATTTAAAGTTGCTATGATTGAGTCCCCCCCTGTTGATGGCATATTTCTCATTTAGGTTAAATCAAAGAGACGTGGTGTCAGACCTAACCACCGCTCATTACCATCATCGCAGGAGTACAGGGAGCAATTTACCTGTGGAGACGTGGTAATGCTGAATGGAAATAGGTCGAGCAGGAGCTGAAATGATATTTTAATTATGTAGCACCTCTCCCACCGTTCCCATGCTGCTATCCGAGCCTCCGACGCCCAAACCTCATTTCAATATTTGCGTCTCATCAGACAGAGGGGAAGGGGACGAGTGTTGGAAGGGTGGAGGGTGGTGGACGTGTCCACGCAGCGCCCTCTGCACAAACAAAACAGCAGCATCGCACAAAGTTGACATTGTGTTGATTATCTGCCTAAGTAGCTGCTTCTCCTACTCACTAACACTCTGTAAGGCTTCAATCAGCAGCTTGATTCTCATCGACTACTGCTTCGCTTCGCTTTCATGGTGGAGGATGAAGCTGCTGTGGGATCAGGTGTTACTGAAGCTGCAAACTAAAAGCGGCTTCAGAAAGAACCAGAGAAATGAAAAAAAAAACATTTAGCAGAATTAGCTTAAAGCATTTTACTTCCTTCGTCTCCATCTAGTCCTCGGACTAATCTTGATAAATTAAAGCAGCATTAGGAAACAATGGGAGCATCTCTTGACTGTTTGAATATGGGGAATAGGGGGAGCTTAATAGATAATAATAAATAAGTGAGCATGATTGGCTTGGGTTCGAGGATACGGATTAAGAAATGAGTTGATCGCAAGACTGAAAGATGATCCTCCTGCTGAAGCTGCTGTGGTGTAGTGAGACAGAGCTGTGTATAATATATATAATATACATAATACATAATATAATATAGTGGGTGCTGCTGATGAGCCTCAGCAGTGAGCTGGGCTCATGCAGAGCTCTCTCAGCACTACATCTCTAACAGACTGCGTGGGAACAAACCAGGCGAGTCACTTACATACTAGGAGGTTATGAAATGTGGCGACCATAAATATTTTACATTTCAACTATTAAATAAAGGCATAAAAAAAGGCCAAAACCAAAGGATTGTTGTTAACATCCATCCACTTGCTTCAACTTACTGTACTTACCTCATGTAGTCTTTTCCCTTGTGAAACCGGAACATATTGTAAATATAATATAATATGAAATACTCCTGATAAAGCATAAAGCTCACCTGTGTGTGCTTAAAGACCTGCAATGAATTATTCCTCTTTCTGGGCACACATAACAGCAGTACTCCCTTTGACCAGAGGGTGGCACCAGAATAATCAATTTACACTTGGAATGAACTTTCAAATGAAATGATTTATCCATCATCTGAAGACAGGACTGGGAGACAGAGATATTATATTTGCCTGTCAGTATTTCTATGAGCGAGATTATTCATTCATAATTTAAATACAAATATTTAACCAATTTAAAATACTTGTTAGTTTTGTTACGGATTATAATCAAATGCTACAGTGCAGACACATACTGGGCAGTCTGCCTATTAAAGGAACAGTCCAACATTCTGTGAAACACACTTTTTGTTTGCTCTTCCTAAGAGTTATACGAGAAGATGGATATCAGTCTTCACAGCTGGAGTCACAATGTGGTTAGGAGGTGATGGTCTGTGTATTGTTTTACTTTCTGCTCTGTCTTTATGCTAAGCTAGGCTAACTCATCCTAACTCACCTGAATGAGCTGGTGAACTATGCCCTCGAGATTCTTTTAGATTAGAAGTGGCCTGATGGTGTTGGAGGACGGCTTAGGTAGTCGCCAACTTTCACATTCATGATGCGAGTGTCCATGTTTCAGCAAATATTTTTGGAATATTGCCAGTAGTTGCTGACACATTGTGCAAGATTAATGTGTGTACATCTGCAAAACAGTGAATTAAGCCCACAGGACGACGTGATTGACCATACCATTACTTTTATTGTAGATATACTGGGCTACAATTATAAAAAAGAAAAAAAGAAACAATCCAAACAAACAAAATTAAAGGTATTTATGATCCATAAGGTGCAGACCGCAGACCACTGCAGCTCGGTATACAGTATGAGTGAGGAGTTCTATTCCAATGTCCCTTAAACATCTGCTGCAGGCTGTGACGGCCCGTAGCTCCCCACACTGATGACAGCTCATCACTCCGTTCAGCTCCTCTGCTGGTGTTCTGCCCCCCTCCCCCACACCCACCGCTGCGCTCTATGCTGGCTTCACGAGACCAATATCTTCTCCCCCCACACTTTCATTGTTTATCAAAGACATTTCAGATCTCTGTTAACATTGATCACGCTCGACCATTAAAGGAATAAGCCACCCAAAAACACCACTGTTGGAAAACATGTCGACTATCAGGGTTAGTCAAATGTAGAGACATCCCATCCAGCTGCTGTAAGCCGTGAGTGCACTCTCAGAACTTTTGATTCAATGGATGTAAAGAGGAAATATCTCCCAACTGATTTACATTAGGAACAGATATTTAAACAGATAACTGATGGCATCTAAAGCTAAAGTTTGTAGAAGCTGCTCGTCCTGATCCAGGACAGTCAAACTAAGTATTATAATCCTGGAGCAGCCAGACATACGAGTCCCTGTTCAGCCCTCACAGCTTTCTAAATGTGTCATGGTGTGTATGAACAAGAAAGGTCTCTTATTACAGACACATTACAGCATTATTAACTTTCAACAGAAGAGACCTGTCGGGTCAATCAGGAGATTTTATTACTTTGCACCAGCCTGAAGTCATTAGTTCAGTTACTTTCCAGATTAAGATGTTACAGATGAAAAGCTGATCAATTTAATACAGCACTGTATGTAATACAATGTGCTGTTTGTGTTCCACCAAAGAGTCAAGCACAGATTAGAGACAAGTCCAAAAACTAAAGTACAGTTGTTTGTTTACACTCCCTGTTGTACGGACACACTGAGCAAGTTTTTCTTTCTTCCAAATATGAACAGTAGTTTAAATTGTACAATTTATACAAGCTGGTGTATAAGTAGAGCGGGCATGTTAAAGATACGGGTTGACTGAGTGGATTTTTCCTTTATCTTCCGGATGAAGGGCTGGTGGAGGCTCGCCTTCCAAACCTGCACACCACAGGAGCAGGAGAGGCGGGAGAGTCCATATCAAAGTAGTCAGAGAATTAAGCCCAGATTCAAGTCATGACTGGACGTGGGTACACGACGCCCACGCAGCTTTGCCCCGAATTGCAGATTCCTTTACAGTGTATTTGTCAGATGACGACCTGCAGGCACATCTCCTCTCCCCTCCCACAGCCCCTTATTCTCTCTTTAAATAGCTCAGAGTAATACCAGCAATCCAAACAGCAGCAAAGCCTGAACCACAAGTTAGTCCTCTTAACATCACGGCATCATATATATACGTCTTTTTTCCCCTCCATCTTTCACTCCCTTTCACACTCTGACATGAGGTAAAGTATGGCGCCCAAGTGCAATGCTCAATTGTGCTACAATTACAAAAGAAAGAAAAGGAAAAAAATTGCCAGTACGAGAACACGTCGTCTGCTCCGACCAACGCAGGACTGACTCAACTTCAGCACTCGCACACCCCCCTCGATTATAAACTAAAACATACACGGCTCCTGGATGTTGATGCCACTTGTGGCCGACAAGATGAATTATGATCCTTATTTTCATCAGTCACAGACAAAACAATAGAGTGTGTGTGTGGCACCATATGAGGGATTTCACATTCTTTTCTTTAGTAAGCTCCCCCTCGGAGACTCGCACATTATTAGTGTGTTGAAGCGGTGGACAAGTGGAAACGGTAGCGTTGGAAGGTGTGTGACCTTCCAGATACACTCTCCAACGAGACGACACACACGTCCCACAGGAGGGTTCAGTGCACACAGGTACACCTGACACAGGACAGATTGCACTCTTCACTTACTGCAGAAAGATGAGTTATTGATTTTAAATATGAGAACTGAAGGCTTTCAAAAATTCACTCTTTAATATTGTGAGGCAGAGGGGATAATAACTAATATTTAACTCATTTAAATCTCGACTCTCCAACAGAGAAGGCACCGAGTTGTGTTTCTCAACACGTGACACCAATGACTGAAGTACTGTCGACTCAGTGAAACACGTGCGTCTTATGTTTATGCGACGGTCCCGTTATCAAAGCAGAAACACGAGAGTGGGTGTCAGCGTCAGAGTTACTGAATTGCAGTCTTGCAGAAATGAACACTTGAGGTAGAAGCACCTGTGGGTGGATTATAGGACTACAGCCATATTAACAAAGTCAAACCACACAGGCACCAGTCTCTTTCAAAGTATGTTCCCCTCGGCCTGGATATCGGAGTAAATGTTTAAGAGTGCAATCTGATTACCTCTACTAGTATTTACCCATGTGATCAATCAATCCCCCCCCCCCCCCCCGTTTGTTTTTTACCCACAATTCAAAAACAGATTCTCAACCGATGAAGTTAACAGAAACTATTTGGGCGTATGTGCAGAGAAACACTTCCTGCCCCCCAGTGTCCACCTCCAGTTTGGGAGGAGACGGTGACAGATCCTCTGCAGCTTGGTGGCTGGCGAACGGGAAACCAAAATCAGACAGATTTCCAAAATTAAAAAGGTCAAATAAAGAGGTATTATAGTTACAGTGCAAAAAAAGATGAGAAATTCAAGCTTAATACAAAAAACATAGCACCAAACAAAAATATATATAAAGACAAGAAAATGCATGCAATTAACTGAGGTATTCAAGTGAACAAAGGGCTTATTGATGAGGGGAACATTTAGAGATGAGCAGAAATGAGTCAGAACAGAAAACACACAAATAAAAGGCTGGTATCCTTCTCTGTAGGAATCCACTTCAGCCTTATAGTGTCACATCTGTTATAGCTTTGGTAGGTACGGGATGTGAGGAACACTAGTGTGTTGAAATTAATTGGCCTTTTTCACAAAGACTGTATTTGAAAAGATTCTGAGCCTTACGCGAGTATCCAATGTAGAAAAGTCTGCAGCATATTGAACGTGTGATATGTCTTTCTCTTTGTGTATCAAAACTGGATGACTCGCTTCGTGGAAAGACATTTAGTGCGCAAGAATGACTTATTCAATTCCATCCATTCTTGGTATCAAAACATGTTAAACCAAATCACCAAGATAATGCCATTAACATCGAATCTCACTCTCACACACTCCAGATATATCCATAGATTTAGAACATTTATAGAAGCAATCCAGTTGTCATGGTTTATACTTTAACTACAAGAACATGCAACCTCAAGTGCGCTTAAAAACTACTTTAAATTACAGTAACTGGGAATGTTGAAATTCCTATCCGTTTAGCAGGATATGAGGGTGAGCCTTAGCAACTAAGGCCAAGAATATCAATCATGGATCTTATTATTTTTATATATATTTATATACTTTGCTACGTATATGATTTTGGTGTCAATGTGACCACACGATTCTCAAAGTAACAGACCCTAATGGAATAAGTGCAAAAATGATTAAGAATACCATTTCAAGACAGATTTCAGACAGAAGTGCCACCAGCTGTTTGCTCCAGTGGTATCTGTTCGCCACGTCTGCCGCAAGCCTTTTCAAAAGCGCTTACAAACTGAGTGGCACGAGTGCACAGGCTGAGGAGTTTAGCGTTTTCTGTTGTTTTCTTCTTCCTACATACTTTGATTTACACCTTTGATTGAACTATGTACAATCTAACACTACACAATAAGCACACGCCTCATCTCATCGACATAGAGGTTAACCAAAAACTAAATGGTGAGGGAAAGACATTGGGACCTGACCTTCTTTTAAACACTTCTGCTAAACGTTAATAAAGCACTCATGTGATTACACAAAGCAGAGAGGGAAAGCAAAGATTGTGTTTGCGCAAAAAAAAAAAAAAAAAAGGTAAAAGATCTGATGTGAAATCAGTTATGAGATTGGTCTGCTCCTTCTGTTGCGTGTCCACACAGTGTTCCCTGGCTGCCTTGGTTGTGCCGTTGCAGGCTGAAGATGCGGGGCTCGCATCGCGCTGTGTTGGAAGCCGATGTTGCTTTTTCTCCGTTAGCGTCAGTAGCTTAGGTGCTAATGCTGAGAGCGCCGAGGAGGAGCTCAGTTGCTTTGGACCTGAGGTTGATTGGCTTTGAGGCTGCGCAGAGCTCGTCGCGCCGCCGCCGACTTGGCGATCCGGTAGCTGCGGCCGACTCCTTTGAACTTGCCCTTACCGACGACCTCCACAGTCACCCGGACCTTCCCATCATACGTTCTCTCTGCAGGACTGCACAAACAGGAACAACACAGTGCAACAGACTGATGTTAGAGACCGACCTTCATTCCTCATTTCTACTGTTACACATGTGATGCAAACTCAAAACCTCCATGTTTACCTGCCGTCTTGTTACATTCGGTATAAAAAGGAACATTTGCACAGCACCAACTGTCATCAGTAGTTATACATTGTGCGGTTTTGTTTAGAAAATTGACATTTTGACATATTGTTTTCCGCTTCCCTTCTTTTATCCCAAAACAATTTGTGTAATTATTTACCGACAGAAATAAATATCTAATGAAAAAATAAGTTTGTTTCCAGTCGCTTACATTTTGCAGTTTTGAATCGCTGTTAATTAAATGTAAATAATCCAACATAGATTGATGACATTAAAAACATTGCAGCGGTTCACGGGCTGCATCTCCCAGAAGGACACGTTTGTCGGCATGTTTGGTCCGTGCAGTGACACATTCACACAAACCCTCTGTACAATCATCCCCTTCATACACTGCCCGGTCACCACCTGGATTTAACTCAGCAGATCGGTAAGAGCCTTCCATTGGATCATTACTGCAGTGATTAATATGGTTCTGCTGGCAACAAGTTATTTAACATTGTTATTTCAAACAACTGTAAACTTGAATAAGTTTCTCACCTGAAACTACATTTTACAAGATAAGATTACCTTTGAACACATCATGATAATGTTATACCTCACCTTCGCCCAATACTTTTTTACTGAATAAAGCCTGAATGCACCTTACTGCAAGTCAATAGCACCTCCGCTACCGGCTGCTAACAGATAACGTTACCTAGCTCTACTCCTGCTTATTTAAACACATGTGGTGTTCACAATGTAGCATTGTCAGGAAGAAATAGGGTTTAATTAATAAATAATCATAAAGTCAAGTGTTTCTGCGTACTGTGCGAGTGTTTGGTGCGAGAGAGAGAGAGAGAGAGAGAGAGAGAGAGCCAGCGAGAGAGCCAGAGCCAGAGAGAGAGAGAGACAGAGACAGACAGAGACAGAGAGAGCGAGACAGAGAGAGCGAGAGAGAGCCAGAGCCAGAGAGAGAGAGAGAGAGAGCGAGAGAGACAGAGAGAGAGCGAGAGAGACAGAGAGAGAGCCAGAGAGAGAGAGAGACAGAGAGAGAGAGAGAGAGCGAGAGCGAGAGACAGAGAGAGAGAGAGACAGAGAGAGAGAGAGACAGAGAGAGAGCCAGAGAGAGAGAGAGAGAGAGCGAGAGCGAGAGACAGAGAGCGAGAGAGAGAGAGCGAGAGACAGAGAGCGAGAGACAGAGAGCGAGAGACAGAGAGAGCGAGAGACAGAGACAGAGCGAGAGACAGAGCGAGAGACAGAGAGGTGGATGCACCGCTGTCGGAGAGAGAGCAGAGGACAGAACTGCGGTCCAAGGCACACGGCCAGACTCAGAGCAGGATCCACATTTAAAATGTCTTTTTCCTTTCCCATTTTAACGCATTGATGAGACGCCGTTAGTCTCGAATCTTCCGGTACTTCCGGTACTTTAGAAAAACGTCAGAACTGTCAGATTTTCACAATTGTGGCATGGACTTGGTATCTAAGTATCGGTTCTCGTGACACCACTAAAATGTATTTCTGTTAAAAAAAGTGGGAGCTCATGTGTATTATAGGTTATTCACCGTTTTTAGCAACCAGACTTAATTTCATACATCTCGTTATTTGTACAGTGTTTATAAAAATGTGTTTTATAGCCGAGCTACAAATCTGCTCTGCATTCGTTCATTCTGTCCAATTCAAATGTAAATGATGTTTATACCATTTTAATTTTTAAGGCTACATGATAATAACCATAATTCTTTTTATTAACCTCCTAAAAAACCCGGTGGTGTCTGGGGGCTGCAGCCGGCAGTTTTAAAGCTGGAGTGCAGAAACTGTTATCCTATGAAGCAACAAATAAACCCAATGAATCCATTGGTACCCACTATGCCCACCAGTGTCTTAATTTAGTTTTAGTTTATTTCTGATTTATGACTACAACAGTGTGACCCAGTGCTGAGCTGCATTACATCTGTCAGATGATGTACACATCTTGTATGGCATAAACATACGTCGGAATGGAAAATATATATATTTTTTAATCAACACATGACTTCAAATGAAGATGGTGCATATTTTCTGGATAGATACAATAACATAGAACTGAATGCTGGTGCAGCCCCTAACAGCTATGAAATGAATACCAGCACATTGGACATGAACACTAATCTTTCCCCTCTAGGTGAGTCTGAGCCATCGGATACAGTTCTGTGTCGGTGCTGATCTCCTACCTGAACTTGGCAGTTTCAGGTTCCATCTCCAGCAGCTCCCTCACAGGAGAGCGTGGCACATTGGCAGAGAATTTCTCTTCTCAAGTGAGAGGATGGAGGGTGAGAAAAAGAAAAAGAAAAGGTGGCATCAGAAACATCTTCAACTTGTCAACAGAATTGGCCAGAGAAATCCTGAATGTCAGCTGAGCTCCCTGCGGGAACTGCTCAACAATCTTAGTTGTCAAAAAAATACATGCTTTCACTCTTCCTCACCTATAAGTGGCCTCATCATTGGATAATACACTTGCCACACCGTCTCCAATGACATCCTGCTGTCCATGTAAATCGCACCGGCTAGCGACTCAAAAATATCCCCCATGGCCTTCGGGACCTCGATGTCCTCCTCCTTCTCCTCGTCTTCTTCAGAGCGTCGCAGCTGCTCGCCAGAAACACACAAAGTTGTTAGAAAAATCTACAATTATGTGGTAGAATTCGCTAACAAACAACTTTTAAAGATGTAGAGCTTTAATGATTAGGATCTTTACAAAAACGATTTTTGAGTAACCAGCCATGAACAATATTTAGTCTTTTAACGCTTTTTTAAAACAAAATTAAATGTAAACAATCAGGTTCTGACTAAATACTTTTCTCCGCTGTGTGTTGTCCACCTCAGGCTGCTCCAACATATTTTGGTTCTGAAACTCTTCTCGTGAAACAGCAGAGCTCAGTGTTCAGGTCGCTGCTTCTCAATGTCAGCCGGGACTGAACGAGGCTTTCTCTGGTTACAATGTCTAACGTGTGCTGCAGACCTCATCACACATGTAACTGAGTAACTGAACATGCCAACGTGAAGCTATTCTGTTGTCAGGTGTGTGCTCTCTGTCAACAGTTTGTCGTAGACGGTAGTTCCCCCTTAAATATTATCAATATGGCTGAAGTGCATCTACGGTTGCAAAATTCCAGGAATATTTAGGAATTAACAGGAATGCAAAGGAAATAATGGGGTAATTTGCTCAGGCTGTATTTACCATGACATATGTAGATAGAAACAAACCGTTTACCACATCACCGGGAGACATCATACATTTATTTGTCAAATACATACAGTTTGAAATGGGCCATGTGGTGAGTTTAAAGTGAACAGCTCATTTATAAAAGAAATGCTTTACAATAAAGACTGGATGGAAACGTATGAATTAAAAACAGCCTACGACCCAAACGGTAACGGTGTTAAGAAGTTATAAACTGTACTTTGCTGTCGCACACTATCTGCTGGTTAACTGAAATATCACACAAGAGATTCAAATACATTCGCTCCAGTAATATAATCTAAACTTGATGAAAGCACACAGTCCTTTAGCCGAGTGCAGAAGTGAGGGCTGCACATGATGGAGAACGCACTGCGCATGCAGAGGGTTGTCATTTTACTCAATTTCTATTTAATAGGATGCTTGTATATTATCTGTACATGTGATGGTAGAGTTGAGTATTTCCCCCCCAAATAAATTCACTGTTAAAAAGTTAGTTGTTATTTTGAAATTGTGCAAAAACTGCAACATTTCTGAGCTTAAGTTCCCTTAGAAATGTTCAAACCTAAACATGTCTAATGCAGAGAGTCAGTGTGTGTCTGAGTTTTAAATATATGAAGGGAGGTCTTCAAGTAAACACAATGTTTTAAATTGCACTAAAAAAACTTTTAAAGTATCAAATGAACGTATAGACATTCCTCCAGTAAGACTGTTCATGCACTGACACTACATGGAACAGTTCAAAGCATCAGCAGCTTCATGTTGTTTCATGAATCGTGAGCAGAGTAGTGATTAGTGAGTGCTACCATTTCACTGCTCTACATTTCTTTCAGCTGTATTTTCCATGCGTTTGTGTAGCATGTTGTCCCTCAGGCATAAAGTACCTCTCCAGGAGAATGAGAGGAGATCTGGTGACATTTCCAGGCAAATTAAATCCAACTGCATTTTCTCCTCAGTGCTGAAATCATTGGAATATGAAACAGATTCATAGAAGCTGACAGCCTGGTTATTCAGGCAGAACTTTTTAAATGCTGACTTTAATTTTAAGGGGGAAACTACAACGGCATAGATTAGGTTTCATGCTTCAGGGCTTTGTTGTTCAGTACTGACGCTTGCTGTGTTTTTGGTAGACGCAGGACTCACCTCAGAGTCCATGCCTTGCATCTCGTTCTTCTCCAGCTGGAACTGCACAAAGTCATCGATGACGTGGAAAAGCTCGGGCGAAATGGCCTTGAAGTACTTGTGGTAGTCGTACTTGACGGCCAGAGAGGCAAAGATGGTGTTGTTGACGAGTGCAGAGCGCAGGTCCGTCAGCACGCCGGGAGAGTGCTGCCGTGGGTCTTCATAAAGGTGCTTTGTTATGAGGTAGTCTAAAATTGCATCGCCAAGGAACTCCAGCCGCTGGTAACAATCTGAAGAGAACTTAAACAGTCAGACATGTGGGCGGGTGCACATTCAACAATGGATGCAATGACTAAAACTCTCAGACAATTATCACCAACTGTACAGTTCCCCACAGTTCGCCTGAGCATGTTATTGTGCCTTATGGATATTCTAGTCCAGGGGTGGGGAACCTCTAACCTCCGGGCCGTATACGGCCCGCGAAACCATTTGATCTGGCCCTCAAGGTAATTCATTAACGCACGCAAAGAAATTCACTAGAAAAAAACCCAAAGAAATCTAGAAGCCAATAGAATAAATCGGGCAACTGTCCTTATTAATAATAATAATAATAATAATAATAATAATAATAATAATAATAATAATAATAATAATAATAAGCACTTTTCTAGAAACTGAAAGACACTTGACAGAGTGAGTGATACAAAAAAAAAAAACGAAAAAAAAAAAAAGGGAACACAACACGAGCGGAACGTGTCATCACGTTCCGTGATGAGACTTCAGCTGCAGCGAGGCTGATGACTAGTACCAAGATTAAAGTACGGAAAGGAGAAGGGGAAACAAGGGTGGATATTTGACAGAGATATTTAGTAGTCAAATATTGAACTCCTTTAGCCTAAGGGATATCTGACAGAAACATACGAGTCACAGCAGAGAAGACGAGTAGTCAGATATTGCCTTAGACTGAAAAGGTTAAACCAGCGTGTTTAATAACGGTTTTATCTGGATTTTACCATAAACGAAATCTGGGACTCACAGTGACGATTGTGTTTTAACTTACTTTATACAACGGGGACAAAGGGAAGTAAAGTATCGACCAGAGAAGTCTAAAAGTTTAACACAACTCTAACAATTGGGGAAACCATAACGTGTTATCTGCTATTTTAATTCTGCTATTTTTATAATGCTACTTCACTCATTTACATCAACACTGTGATTATTGTACTGTAAATGCTCTTATTCTGTCTATTGTTGTACTAATTGTTATGTTTTTGCTGTGAAGCACTTTGGGCTGCAATTCTTGTATAAAAGGTGCTATACAAATAAAGCTTATTATTATCACGTGGTCAAATAATCTCGACCGTCATTACTGCACGAAACATGCTGAACTGCAGGAGCTGAAAGGACGAGTGCGTTTGGATAAAGTTAACGCTCTTCGGCGGAGTTTGGCCCAACAAGCAGCTCTCTGCAGAGCGGAACATACAAACATGGAAAGATAGATCCGTAGACCACCACACCAAGAACAGACTATTCCACCACTGCTGTGCAATATTCACTTTATTTTCTATCAACCACTTGCTACTTATATTATTTTGTATTATATTTTATTATTGTTTACTGCCTTTTTACTTCATATATTCTTTTGCTGTGACAAGATACATTTCCCCGTTGTGGGACTAATAAAGGATTGTTTTCTGATAAAACAGAAAGATACATGGATAAAAAAGATATGTTTTGCACAGCATAAAAGAAAAGTGAAATGAATGGGCTGTGTCTTAAAAAAATTGCAGAGGTTATGAGTTCAATAATTAGTATGGCCCTCGAAGGATGTTGTAAAAAAGAAAATGGTCCTTCATAGGAAAAAGGTTCCCCACCCCTGAAGGCAGACACTGTACACGGCCTGCTCAGCAGCAGACAGCACACAGCCACAGTGAGAGACTCTCTGGTGAACATAGTGCAGCATTTAGCAGAGAACGAGACAGATTTCCCTCAAGAAGTGGTGGAGACTAAAAGCAGAGCAGAGATTATTGGACTTACATCCATCTGAATAGGAACTATTCATAAATCAATTACAAGGTTTGTGTGTAAAGTCCTTTTCGAGTTTCAAACGAGTATGAACTAAATTGGATTGCAAAGTTAACAAGTGACTTTGTCAGGAAAGATTTCAGTAATGTGTAAATGAGCAGCTGTGAAACATCTGTCGTGCTGTCCAATCAAAAGTTAAAGTCACTGCAGCATCACAAGCTGGAATATAACTTGCAAAAAACAACCCTTTCCGGAGGCTAAAAGATGTATTAAACCTTCTATTAATGTGAATTCACAAATTAGAAAATAATTTCTATTAGAAAATTACCTCCATTACTCCAAGTAACTAGCTAGCTTCAGTTCCACCTGTCTGTGTAGTTGGTGTAAAACTAATATTTACGTGGAAACTAGCTTCTGTGGTGCAACCCATTTTGCTTTGGAAATGTCCACCGAGTAAACACATAAACAGGAGACGTTTGAACATCCAAACAGCTGATTCAACCACTGCAGGCTGCCAAGAACACAACTCCAACTGTTGCTAATGCTGTTCAGTTGACTGTTAGTAAACACAACTACTTGAAAAAGTGATTTTTACAGCTCATTCTCCCAAAGTAGCCAACAAACGTATTGCAGCTTTAAATGTCAATAACACTAAATTGAATTCCTATGTTTTGGAGATGCCTGTGCAGAGCTGGGCAGCGTTCACTCAATGACATACATTGACCCATTTACACAGTTCCATGTCCAGCCAAGTTTCTTTAGTCAGTCATATTTAATCTAACTAAGCATCTACATCTCAATTTCTCAACATCTAATGCCACCAATAGTTTGCATCATTTCCAAATAACTCAATTTGTTCACCAGATGATACTTCTAATCCCCAAACACTGACCTGTGATGGTGTTGTAATGGTAGGAAGCGTGGGTGAAGGCCTGCAGAAGGTAAGCCTTGTTCTGAAAGGTGTAGTTGATCTTTCTTTCAAAGTTCTCGAAGCCGGAGATGAGGTGGTTGAGAGTTGGCTCTGCGTCCGGATGGTCCAGCAGGCAGCGGGGGGGGATCTTCAGCCAGCCGTAGCACAAGTCGATGGTGGTGATGTGACAGCTTTGCACCAGCGCGCCCGTCAGGGTCCCTCTCTCCAATGGTAACACCTGTTGTCGTCAAAAACAACTCTTAGTACCTGTGGGGAACCCCCCCCCCCCAGAGTTCTGAAGAGCACCTATACACACGTATATCTGTAACATCCTATGAGCCTGATGGCTGCTGGTGGAGCTCCATCAGTCTGGGAAACTACTATCCAAGATGTGGAGCAGGCAAACTGAATGGAGTTGTCTCTCTGTCAGTCATATAAAACGCCTGCTCTCTCTCACACTGAACTTCAGTCAAGCAGCTCGACTCGCTAATGTTAGGTTAGACTAGGCAAGACAGGAGAGCTGTGTGGTGTTCATGGCGCCTCTGAAAACCGCAATAATCACAGTATTGATGTAAATAAAAGCAGTTGGCACATCTGCATTCATTATGTTTGACTTTTTTTTATTTCATCTTTTTAATGTGCGACTTTAAAATGTGTGACTTTTTAATGTGTGCTTGCCCAAAGTATTGCCGAGTCATGCAGTTTAGAGAGAACAGTGAGGGGGGTCCTCGCTCACCTTGAGGCCCAGTGAGCAGAGGAACATCTGTGCTGCTCTCTCTCCACAGCTGGTCAAGTAGCAGCCCAGCAGAGCCTCCACACAGTCAGCAATGCTCTTGTCGGCGATGCACTGCTCCGTGTGCAGGTCGTAGGAGATCGACTGCTTGCCGAGCTCTGTGCCGCAATTCTCCTCAGACGGATCCCAAAAGCCCACCACAAAGTCGTCCTCCTCTCCAGCCTTGCTGGGATCCAGGTAGCACATGGCGTCCCACGAGCTGTAGTCAAACTCCTCGGCAGAGGGCCCGCTGGGCGCCGGCTCCGGGGGACAGTGGGCTGTGGTGGGCTGAAGGGGCTTCTTGGGGGCTTTCCATTCGTGCGGAGACTCCACGGGGGGGGAGGAGGTTGAGGTTGAGGCTGGGGTGAGGGAGGGAGGGAAGCTGCTCAGGGAGATCTTCTTCCCAAACGCACCAGAGCCCAACAGCATGTTGTCAATGAACTTGATGTGCTCCTTGTAATACTCCAGATCGTCCTCCATGTTCACTTCATCCTTTGGCTCTTCTTTCAATATCAGCTCACCTTCCTCATCCACCTCCTCATCCACCTCCTCACACTCCTCCTCGTCCTCATCAAAGTCATTTCCAGACTGCCCGTTGGCCAGAAGCTCCTCTTTGGCCTGGATGATGGATGCAAACAGGAAGGAAAGCAAAGTTAAAAGGAAATGAAAGAAGGAAATTAAGCAGGAGCTTAGTCATGATTAAGAAACTGACGAGTCATTTTTATGTATTAAATTAAAGCTTCCTGATGTAGAGAAACAGACCCTAAGAAGCAATCCATCACACATCAAGGGTCACGGATTCAATGTTACACCTCGTAACGAGAGCTGAATCTATTTGCTGATTAATAAATTAGTCACTGTTGTAAAAACATGCTGCAACAATTTAGATAGTGAAGCAAAAATTACAACACTGTCTAGTTCAACCTACTGATCTGCTTATAAGTGTTATATGATTTTCTGGACAACAAAAAACATGTTAGTCATTGATGGTAATAGTTGTTAGTTACATCCCTTACTCAGATTTGAAACATATTTTTAGGCTGAGCTTGTAACCGCAGCATCTGTGGACATGCAGAGTCAAATTCGATAGTGGAGATAAAATCTTATATCACTGTATTTGGACATTCCTATAATAAAATAGTAAAATCTAATATTGTCATAAATCAATCCTTCTTAAGCTTTACCTTTAATGCCTGATGCTCCCCATCATCATATAACCTCACCCTACCACAGGGTGGTGTTGCTGTAAATGTGACCCCTCATTTGTTTGTTAAAACGTTCATTCCTGCACATGGTGACAGTCAGTGACTGTGTAGGTAGTGGTTTGGTACAATAAGCTGATAAGTTGACTGCTTGGTCTTTAATACATTTTGCCTAAATTCTTCACCTGTAATTGTGTTAATGTATTTTTTATGCACTTTGAGCTGCTTGGTTGTACCAAGTGCTGCATAAAGATATCATCATAATCTTAGTGTAGTAGCATTACATATTGTTTTTATTTTCACATAGCACACCAATTATTATTTCATATGAAATGTAGGAGTAACTCTAGAGACTAACCCTAAACACAAACATGGTGTGTTGCCAGACAAGGTGAAAGCCTGCCCTCTAGTGGCCTTGAAGAAGAAGAAGAAGAAGAAGAAGAAGAAGAAGAAGAAGAAGAAGAAGAAGAAGAAGAAGAAGGAAGATGAAGAAGGAAGAAGAAGATGAAGGAAGATGAAGAAGAAGGAAGAAGAAAGAAGAAGAAGAAAGAAGAAGAAGAAGAAGAAGGAAGAAGGAAGATGAAGAAGAAGACAAGAAGAGAAGAAGAAATCTCCCCTCTATAATCGCCCGAACTCCAACGCCCCTCCGTCCTACTCCTGCTCCGACTAATTCCTCCCTCCCCCTCCTCCTCCTCCTACTCCCTCCTCCTCCGCCTCCCCTCCCTCATCCTCGCCTCCTCCCTTCCTCCCCTCCTCCCTCCTCATCCCCTCTCCTCCCGCCTTCCTCTCCTCCTCCCCTCCTCCTCTCCTCCTCCTCCTCCTCCCCTCCCTCCCTCCTCCTCCTCCTCCCTCCTCCTCCTCCTCCTCCTCCTCCCTCCTCCTCCCTCCTCCTCCCTCCTCCCCCCCCCTCCTCCTCCCCCTCCTCCTCCCTCCTCCTCCTCCTCCTCCTCCTCCGTCCTCCCTCCTCCTCCTCCTCCTCCTCCTCCTCCTCTCCTCCCTCCTCCTCCTCCTCAAGAAGAAGAAGAAGAAGAAGATCCACTGACCTCCTCTGAGTCCAGTATGTCTGTGCTGCTCTTGTCCTGGTTGACCACGTAGCCAGGAGGCAGCCAGTTAACAGGGGGGTCGAAGATGGACACCACCATCCTGCTGGGGAGCCCTTTCTTCTTCCCCAGACGGTACAGGTTACAGTTGCTCACCTGGACATGGGCCGACACAGCCTCATCAGTAACATAATGCAGCCTAGAGTCATTGTTTACTGTTACAACAGCATATCTCTCACTGAGTAACCACAGCAGCACCTATAATAACAGGTAACTTTATTGCATCCCATAGTTTGCCATTAGGGCTGTAATAATACATGTATTCGTACCGAACCGTTTGGTACAGGACAATAATTAATGCTATAGTGTTTATCGCTGCGTACAGAATTTATATTGCTTCACAGTGCTTAAGTTTGCTTCATTAACATGGTTTCAGTGTTATCATCGAACCCGAGTAAAGAATCTCCAGGACAAATGAGCAAACGTTCACTGATGAGCCCTTGGAAATAGAAGCAATTCATAGAAGCAATAAAATGTCTTCAAACTGTCAATACTGATGCCCCATGGTTAGAATAAACGCAACAGAATCAGGCTCATCTCACCTTCTTGCTGCGCATGTAGCTAAGTCGTCCCTCGTGCGCATCAGGGTAGGTACAGAACAGGTATGTGGTGATGGCATGCTTGAGGAAAGAGTCTCCGAGCATCTCCAGCCGCTCCAGGTTGAAGCCGTCGCTGGCGTTGGATAGGGTCAGGGCCTGCAGGATGAGGCCAGGGTTGGGCCCCAGGCTTTTGGGGGAGTCTCTTGCCTCGGCTCTGTGCGGATCAGGAGAAGGTGCTGTGGGAGCTTCCTGGCTGCAGATTGAGGTAGCTTTATTTGCATGGTCTGAGGTCCTCCCTGGTGTACATTCATCACTAGGCTGTGGAGGACTGGAGCTGGGCTTCTTCAAGCTGGGAGAGGGCTGCACAGGAACTGAGGTAGTGCTTTGTATTGATTCAGGACTCTGTAGCCCAGGGGAGCTGGGCTCACAGCGTTGGCAGTTGTCATGTTGGTGAAGGTGCTCGTCTCGGTGGCCATCGCCATCACAGTTGGTGACTCGGGCAGTGCCGTTGGTTAGGTTTTTCGTGCATGCCGCTTCTCCGGGCTCCAGGTCCATAAGGGGCTCCTGCTCGGGACTACTAGGACATAACAGGGAGTTGGGGTCAGGGGATACAGTCTCTTGGTGCTGACAGGGACCGTCCTCATCTTCACTGCAGGAGTCAGTGCAGGAGATGAACGTTTTGCTGTCAATAGATCTCTTCCAGCCGAAGTCCAGGTTTGGGTACCTGCCACACACAGACCATTGACAATTGAATGTGGGTAAACTGGTTGGGGTACGTTTAAACACAAATGATCAACATCTGAAAAGGTCAAAAGATTTAGCATTTTTATAACATTATATTTCTAAGCAGGCCTGTTTTCATCTGCCTGGACCTTCCTGCCTACTGATAAACTGCCACAGTCAGTCAATTAAAAAACTATTGCCTGAGTTGCCACCATATTGGGTTTGGAAATCCTTTTGAGTGTGTTATAAACACTCCACTAACCCTGTGAAATCTCTTAACTCACTGTCTTGCCTGTGTGTAGTTGTAGTGTAACAGTAGAGCAAAATAAAGTATCATCTCATGTATATGTGGTTTAGTGTACGCAGCAGAAACCTGAAGTCAGGGGGGAGCGTCTGAGCTCCTACGCCAGCTTCACTGGCTGTCTGGGCTCGGAGCTCCTCGGCAGTCAGAAGGCAGTGGAGGCGGTAGAGGATGCTGGGCAGACACACTGCTTTCCTCCACAGGGAGGCAGGGATGGGGTGGATGGCACACAGTTCTGGAACCAGGATCTGACAAATACAATACAATATTAGACTGGGACTGTTGAAGTGCAGAAAAAATGGAAGGTCATGGAGCTGAAACTAATTTCTGTTATGTTGCTCACACAACATATCTAAATCTGCTCCAGGATCGGCTTCTAGATTTGTGTCACAGCAGATATTTAAAAAACTCAATGTTGTTCAAAAATGTCCATAATGAAAACGTGTCAAAATTAAATAAAAAGCAACCTTTGAAATGAAATAAAAAAGTAATGTTTATAAAAGATAAATAGTATGAAAGACAATCTATCTATCTATCGAGAGATCGATCGAGAATCTATCCATCGAGAATCTATCCATCGAGAGATCGATCGAAAATCTATCCAACTATCGATCGAAAATCTATCCAACTATCGATCGAGAATCTATCCATCGAGAATCTATCCATCGATCGATCGAGAATCTATCCATCGATCGATCGAGAATCTATCCATCGAGAATCTATCGATCGATCAAGAATCTATCTATCGATCAAGAATCTATCTATCGATCAAGAATCTATCTATCGATCAAGAATCTATCTATCGATCAAGAATCTATCGATCGATCAAGAATCTATCTATCCATCAATCGAGAATCTATCCATCGATCGATAGATAATAGAGAGATAGATTATCTATCGAGAGAGAGAGATAGATTATCTATCTATCTATCTATCTATCTATCTATCTATCTATCGAGAGAGAGAGAAACCCAAAGACAGGATTTTACAACTCTGGAAAGTCATCAGGGCAAAGATCATTTATACCTCTTCTCTACAATCACAAGGGAAATGCAGTGTGTTATTAGAGGAAGCAGCATTGCTGCTAAAGTGAAGCCAGGTGTACCTTTTGTTTGTTTTGCCAGAGCCCAACACAATGGTCTCACTGACATGAATGACTGATTTGTTTTTTTTACCACAGTGTGACCAAAGAAGCAGCTGTTACCTGTTTGTTCTGCAGACTCTCCCACTTGGCTTTCCTCTTCTCTGCACTGCTGAGTGGCAGGGCTTTGCCCTTCTGGTTCAGGTGCCGAGGGGTTAACAGGTTCAGTCTGAGAGCAGAAGAAAACAAGAGCCTTAACTTTATACCTGTCCAAATAATAATCATGTACAAAGTGCTGACATGACACTGGGACTTTATATGACTGTGCGTTCAAATTTGGCTTTTGCTAATCCAATTAGACAAGACCAAGGACCAACTCAAATTACTCTGAAAATATGTCTTACAGAAAACTCCAGATTTAGCTTTGCACTTCAGACTCACAATGAACCGTTAAAAAAACGCAGAACCAGAGGTATCATCTTTTTTATGTCTTGCATTTGCACCTTATTTACCCAAAATGCAAATGGCCTGCATCAGTTCTGTCTGAGATTCAGGTGCGTTATGCTAGTAACAGCTAACATACCCTGCAGCAAAGATGAGCCGGCTACAGAGCTCTGTAAGATCACTGCTTTCTAACTCCACACTCCCCGAGTTGTTTTTACTTTTCAAACGTGTACGCTTTAGCCCAGACTGACGCTAACTCAAGGGAAATTTATCAGACTTCACACAGCTCCCTCTGGAGTCACAAAAGGCTTTATATTACTTTGCTTTTTAAAATTCCTATCAAATGATCCAAACAGCAGATTACAGCCATCAATGCTCCCTGTGCTGCTGACCTTGAGGAGGTGTGGTCTACATCAAGAAGCGGCTGGTTTAGGTTGGACAGGTCCAGGTTGTACTTGGTTTTGTAGTACTCAGCAAATGTCTCATACTCCGGTGAAGGAAACTTGCTGAGAGGCGTCAGGTCTGTGTAGACATCGGCAACATAGAAGCGATGAGGCTGGTCAAAGTTACGATACCTGGCAGAGGAGAAGAGTGATTAAGGAGCTAAAACATCACATTTATACAAAGGAAACAATAAGTCCATGCCAATATTCTGAAAACATGACGGTACTTGTAAAATGTAGTTTCAGGTGAGAGACTTATTCAAGTTTACAGTTGTTTGAAGGAGATGTTTCCACAGCAATATAAAACTGATATTACAGGGAAATACGACCCGTTAAACAAAATACAGTAATCAAACGTAAATAAGAAGTTTATGATGAATTACATGAGATTTATTGTTTTGTTTTTTACCGCGCTATCCAATTGGCATCAAGAAACTGGTATTGGTATGGACTACCAACTGTCTGGTATCGTCTGGTATCCCCATTTATACACAGTTACTGTAATATGTTCACATGGTCCAGATGTACCTTGGAATGATGACAGCATCCTGGTAGTCCTCCAGCTTGAAGGTGAAGGGGTTCTGCTTGGTGTACTGAGTGGTAGGAATGCCAGTGCGGGCCTCCGACTTCTCAATGTCCTCCATGAACTTGAAGTCCATATCTAGTGTGTTGGAGTCCTCAACTGAATGAGCAGCAGAGAGAGGATAATGGGAGGAAACTAACTCGCATGTCCATACCTTGGAAAGTAATCCAACAAGTTTGACAGTGATTCTACTCACCAACATTCAGAGGTAGAACGCAGTAAGCTGAGTCAGCCAGCGTGGGCTTGAACTCCAGTGCAGGTTTCTCCAGGCGGAGGATATGGGAGAAGATGTACTGGTGCAGGCGGGTGATGAGGTCGAGGTGGGCGGTGCTGAGCGTGAAGCCGGACTTCTGCAGCTCGATTGAGATGGTCACCTCACCCGAGCGAGTGTACACCGGGAAATGGGGGATCTGGACATAAGTAAAGCTTCAGCTACCATCCACAACCAATGATGACATTCCTAAAAGTGAAAACATGTCAGTGTGATCTGAGAGGTGACTGGAAGGTGACATACTCGAGGTATGGGCTTGGCAGTCAGGATGCCGAAGCACCTGGTGGTGTCTTCCGGTGGGTAGAGCTTCCTCCTGCGAAAGTTGAGTTCATCAGGGAGCGGCGTGGTGAGCCCCATCCCAATCACATAAAGGTAGTACGTCTGCTCTGGCACAGCGTAACTGTCCCGCAGACACTCTGGTATCTGGAGAGGACAAAAATATCAGTCAATTTACAAAATTCCAATACAATAAAAAGTCTAAATAATCAGATATCGTTAAACAAATAACTGTAGACTGACCTTTTGGATTATTTCCATTTGATATTTATATCATTTTAGAGTGCTACGGATAACAATGGGAATTTAATTTAAATGTTTGTATAATTGTGATATATACTTTTCACACATCCCTGTGGAGGTTGGGGGCATTGAACCTGAGTGGGCAATGTTCAAAACCTCTATTGCTGAAGCTGCGGTGATGAGCTGTGGTCTCAAGGTCTTAGGTGACTCAAGGGGCGGTAACCCTCGAACCCGGTGGACCCCGGTGGTCAGGGAAGCCGTCCGACTGAAGAAGGAGTCCTTCCGGGTTATGTTATCTGGGAGGACTCCGGAAACAGTTGCAGGGTACCGAAGGACTAGAAGGGCGGCAGCCTCTGTCGTGTCAGAGGCAAAGCAGCGGGTGTGAGAGAAGTTCGGAGAAGCTATGGAGAAGGACTATCGGTCGGCACCAAGGTGCTTCTGGAAAGCCATGCGGCACCTCAGGTGGGGGAAGCGGGGAACCATCCAAGCTGTGTACAGCAAGGGTGGGACCCTGCTGATTTTGACTGAGAAGGTTATCGGGCGGTGGAAGGAGCACTTTGAGGAACTCCTGAATTTGACAAACACGCCCTCTATGGTAGAGGCAGAGCTGGAAGCTGATGGGGGATCATCGTCAATTTCCCTGACGGAAGTCACTGAGGTAGTCAAACAACTCCACAGTGGCAAAGCCGCAGGGATTGATGAGATCCGTCCAGAAATGCTGAAGGCTTTGGATGTTGAGGGGCTGTCTTGGTTGACACGCCTCGTCAACATTGCGTGGAATTCTGGGACAGTGCCTAGGGGGTGGCAGACCGGGGTCGTGGTTCCCCTATTTAAAAAAAGGGGAGTGTGTGCCAACTACAGGGATATTATACTTCTTAGCCTCCCTGGTAAAGTCTACTCCAAGGTACTGGAAAGGAGGGTTCGGCCGGTAGTCGAACCTCTGATTGAAGAGGAACAATGCGGATTCTGTCCTAGTCGTGGAACAACGGACCAACTCTTCACTCTTGCAAGGATCCTGGAGGGGGCCTGGGAGTACGCCCATCCGGTCTACATGTGTTTTGTGGATCTGGAGAAGGCTTATGACCGGGTCCCCCGGGTGATACTGTGAGAGTATGGGGTGAAGGGGTCACTTTTGAGGGCCATCTAATCCCTGTACGCCCAAAGCGAGAGTTGTGTCCGGATACTCGGCAGTAAGTCGGACTCGTTCCCAGTGAATGTTGGCCTCCGCCAGGGCTGCGCTTTATCACCAATCCTGTTGGACAGGATATCGAGGCGTAGTCGTGGAGGAGAGGGGTTGCAGTTCGGTGGCCTGAGGATCTCATCGCTGCTCTTTGCAGATGATGTGGTCCTTATGGCATCATCGGTCTGTGACCTTCAACAGTCACTGGATCGGTTCGCCGAGTGTGAGGCGGTTGGGATGAGGATCAGCACCTCAAAATCTGAGGCCATGTCTCTCAGCAGGAAACCGGTGGATTGCCTACTCCGGGTAGGGAATGAGCCATTACCCCAAGTGAAGGAGTTCAAGTACCTCGGGGTCTTGTTCGCGAGTGAGGGGACAATGGAGCGAGAGATTGGCCTGGAGAATCGGAGCAGCGGGGCCGGTACTGCAGTCGATTTACCGCACCGTTGTGACGAAAAGAGAGCTGAACCAGAAGGCAAAGCTCTCAATCTACCGGTCAATCTTCGTTCCTACCCTCACCTATGGTCATGAAGGCTGGGTCATGACCGAATGAACGAGATCACGGTACAAGCGGCCGAAAATGGGTTTTCTCAGACGGGTGGCTGGCGTCTTCCTTTGAGATAGGGTGAGAAGCTCAGCCATCCGTGAGAAACTCGGAGTAGAGCCACTGCTCCTTTACGTCGAAAGGAGCCAGTTGAGGTGGTTCGGGCATCTAGTAACGATGCCACCTGGGGGCCTCCCTAGGGAGGTGTTCCAGGCACGTCCAGCTGGGCGGAGACCCCGGGGAAGACCCAGGACTCGGTGGAGAGATTATATCTCCTCACTGGCCTGGGAACGCCTCGGGATCCCCCAGTCGGAGCTGGAGGATGTGGCCCGGAGAAGGGAAGATTGGGGTTCCTTACTGGAGCTGCTGCCCTCGCGACCTGACCCTGGATAAGCGGTAGACGATGGATGGATGGTATAATTGTGATTTGTGAGACCAATATTGTGATTATGATTTAAATTTAAAATATCTTTGTATAATTTAATCTACAGGCGTGTATTGATCGTCTACATATACGTATTTATAAAAAGAAAAGTGAAGAGTGCTACTTGTTGTTGAGCACCTCCAGCAATCAGGATCAGCATCATTTCACACCTCGATGGCGTCCAGGTAAAGCAACGCCGGAGCAATCTCTAATTAAGCTCACATTGGAGATACTACTTCACTGCATACTAGACGTTTCTGCTCAATAATTGACAAAACATTCAAATTGGCATTATATTTATTGTTAACAGCTTAGGGTTGCACAATAAAGCGAATTATGTACTTGTTAATTGCAATCAGGATTTTGGCTTCCCACAATTAAATAACATGATTGCCTGTGATGTTGACGATATTGAGATATAAAAATCTGTGCTACGTTTATAGAAAATGCGGCTGCATATCAAATTAAGTGCTTCCTAAACCAACGATCGAAATGTTCCCTTTTCACCTGTGGGGAGCCGGCATGCCACTCTGCTCTCACACAGCAGCAGCCTGTGAATAACTTTCCGGAAAGTTGCGAATGTAGTCCAGAGTAGAAGATAAATATATTGTATATTTCTGTTGTACTATAGTCTGCAGCCTACACCGTCTCAGATAACCTACAACCAATGATTAGTATTGTTTACAAGAGCTTAAAAGTGTCCATTTTATTAATGTTGCTTTCACAATGCAGCAGATGGGTGCATGTAACTTTAAAATGTTGAATATTACTGTATTTTTTCATATCGCAATACACATCACAATAACCCTCTTTTGTACATTCGTAGGATTGCAGCAAGTGAAAGAAGTGCTTCGTTAATTTAAATGTGAAAGAACAATAAACATAATTTGGCGCTAAAAATCATTGACTAATAATCATTTATCTCAATGTTGATCAAAATAATCGTGATCATCATTTTGGCCATAATCGTGCAGCCCTATAACAGCTACGGTAATATAAACAAACTGTTTGTAGGTCAACTTTGTTTTTAACTGCTGATTCCTGGTGTTACTGCAGCTCTGCGATGGAGCTGAACAGGATTGACAACAACAGCTGCTTTACAGAGCAGAAGGTCTGCGTCAGATTGTTTTTAATGATCACTTTAAAACAATGATATAGTATGACATTATTAGTCAATAATACAGACACTGGAGCTTTAGTAAGTAATATAGTAGCCAGCTCATAGAGCACACGTCAGACAGAATGTCTTTTTAATCCTGAATATAAAATATAAAAATGATTAACTGTTTGATGAGAGATGTGTGAGAATTCAGCGAGGCATTACTAAACATGCTTTGAGATACTAATAAGTCCGCATCCACCGAGAGTGAGTGAACCTGAACTGTAACGCACAAGACTTTCTTACGGCTTTAGGGTAGCACTGCCTCCTCTTGGTGGAGCCGGGCCGGCCTGGTACACTGGTCTCCTCCTCATCATGGAGGTCCAGCTCCTCTTCATATTTCACCGTCTCCTTTCCCACCGGCATCAGGTGATCATCCAGCTCACCTGGGTTGGAAGAAAGCAAGATAAACAGATGGCAAACAGGGGAAAGTTATATCCAGGCTGAAAGTGAATAGTTTTTCCTAATCATGCATCTGCAAAATCTCAATTCTGGTTTTACCTATTTTGTGAAGTTTCTCACAACAGAGTAGAGCAACTGCTTTCTCTGCCAGTCTGGCACAGATCATCGAAGGACCCTGTGAAGACGGTCACACATCAATCAAATGAACGAACCTGGAGAAGTTATTACTAAACCCCAGGAGGGAGATTGTATTAGTGAACGCTGATGAAATCAATAAAGTGCTGAAATGTGGGGGGGGGAAATGAACATACGGGACAAACCATTACCAAAATTCTTAAATGTAGATGTTCTTCCTCACCTTAAGAGGAACTCGCAGAGGGGAGTTGATGGGTAAGTAGAGTGTGGACTGGAAGCGTTCGCCCTGCTTCTCTGCAGTTTTACACTTAGGTGCTAAGTGAGTGAAAGGGTCACTGGGCAGCCGAGCACAATACCTGAGCACCAGAGCAAAGAAGACGATAAGGAAAGGGATTTATAAGTGGGCATGTTTACTAAATGGATTTAGGATTGAAAGACTTTGCAGAAACGTCCCCCGACCTGTTAATGTGTCCTATGGCTGTGTTGATGGTGACCCGGGGACCTCCATCCTCAGAGCGAAGCACGTAGGGAGGGAGAATGTTGTCATCGTCCAGAACCTGCTCCACTTCATACTCACTCGCCTCCACTGACTTGGAGCACTTGTTCCTTAAGATCTGCTCAAAAAAAATAATCATCATCACTACCTCATTCTGCTTCACTTTCAACTATTACATAATCTTTCCACTAACATACAGGATCAGAAACTAACTTAACATTAACAACGTTTGCATTTCTCCGAACATTATTCAAATAATAAAGTATTGACTAAAAGAACCTTTTCTATGGCCTTGTAGGTAGTGAGGTCTTCTTCGAATGTTTGGGTCCTCTCTCTGTCAGCGAGCATGATGTAGTTGGAGACGGGTGCTCGAGCTCTGCCTTTGGACTGGACGTAGGACCGGTACTCTGTGGGCAGGTCGAACCGCACCACCAGGTTACACTTTGGGATGTCCACGCCTTCCTCCACGATGCTGGTGGCGATCAGCAGGTTGGTTTCATGAGCCCGGAATTTGCGGAGAACCTGTGAGAGAAAGGGGGGGGCAAACAGAATAGTCTTTAATTAGCCGCAATAAAAATTTCTCAACCAAATGACATTCACAGGCTTCTCACATAATTTCTTAAAATGTCCCGTGTCTCCAGCTGTTCAGTGTCTGACTATCTCTATCTCTATATTATATTTAAACAAAATGAAATTAAAAAACACCTTGAATTTTGAGGGTTTTTTTGTTGGGTTCCATTGGGGGGCGCTGAATGGTACAATGGTAGGGAAATTACTGACATACCTCCTCCTGCTTCCTGAACTCCACCTCCATCTGCTTGTTCCGTGGCTGGTTCTTGCCGATGCTGTGGCCGGTGATGAAGTTGCTGCTGATGTAAGCGAGCTCTGGGTCCTGCTTCCCTGCTTCTTTGATCAGACTGAGGATGAAACACAGACATTTTAAAACTTCTCTCAGCTGCACTGGCACAACCATCATCATTCTGCATGTACGAGGCTATGAAGATGACAGAGCCTACCGATTGAGGACGACAGCTGTGTAGCGCCTCTCCACGAAGATGATCCCACACAGGATGTTGGTAAACGGTGAGGGAAAGTTGGCTTCAGGCCTCTCTTTGACCTCCACCTCCTCATCCTCATCTTCATCCTCAGAGTCGCTCCAGGACACATAGTTGTCCTGGTTGCGGTTGTTGTACCACTCGACACTTTCAAACTGCTGCCGCTCGAAAGGCTTGTATTCGTGCAGGATCTCGAGCAGCCGGAGGACCTTGGGGGTGACGAACTTGAGATCCAGTGACGCGGGGGAGAAGTGCTCCTCGCACAGGGCGTGCACTTTGCGCAGGATGGTGTCGGTGAAGAGCAGAAACTTGCGGGTGAGCTCCTCCTGCTCATGTTTGATGTACTTCTGAAGCTCCCGCACCATGATGCCTGCTGCCTTATCTGCACACCAGGGTCCCAGCACCTGAAGCACGGCCCGGCAGTCACTCAGCACCTGCACAGGACAGAGAGGGAGTTGGACTTGTTTCTTCCTCACATACAGCCTCAAGAACCTTTCTGGCAACATTTTTATGAACTCATGAACTGCATATCGACCAGAGGAACCTAGATCTGAATTTAGCACCTGGGTCATCGTCCGTCCCCGCCCGCTAAAACATTATTGGTTGCCAGTAGTATCAAGATTATGACGAATAGTCGATAAAGAAAAACGTGAGTAAACAAAATGGAGCTTAAAGCTGCCTTAATAGATCTTTTTGCCACTTTGTTGTAAACACAACATTGGCATATAATAAGCTTATAAAGCTGTTGATGGCAAACTGATTAGCAAACAGTTGCTCATCATCCATCAGTTACTGAGCAACATTCTGTTGTTCCTGATTATATTCTCCTTTTAGCTCCGTTAGTTCTGTGCACAATGTAACTTATAAAATTACATTCACAACATTTCTATCCTTCTTTCTCTGTACTTCTGGCACGGCCAACATTTCAATTCAGTTTGGAATAAGATAGTAAAATGACTTTTAAATTAGACATGGTCATAGTCAGGATCATCCCGAAGGCTCCACTGAAAGTCAAGAAAAGCATGATGAATGTAAATTGAATTATTAAGATATCTTTCCCTTTTTAATTGTCTCCAACACTGTACAGTTCAGGGTCACATGGAACATTTCAGCAAACATCTGGAGGAAAACATTGTAAAAACACAGTAAGCTTCAGTCAAAGTCAGGGGGATCTATAACACTTCTCTCTTAACCCTTATTATGGAAACTGTTTTGTCAGATTAGGACTTTTTTGGTGACTTCACATATTCAAGACTTATTTAATATACAATGTGAAATATTGTATTTGGTATAAAAAAATGTGAGAAAAGATTTGCTGCATTGCAATTCTTTCAGCTCTGGGTACCAGGATCGTGCATCAAATCCAAAGTTAGACAAAACAGCGGCTGACTTCAGTGCAGTGTTTTACAGAGCTGCTGATGAGCTATGGAGGCTTATTGCTGAGGACTCGATGAAGTGCAGTGTCGAGTGTGGAGGTGGAGAAACGCTTCAAGCAGCAATACCGGAGGCCAAGCAGTCGGCCGATTGGGAAAATAATGAATTACAGATAAAACACATCAACTCCTTATAGCTCTGACCTGTTTGGAGATGAATGTGGGATCACGGTCCTCTCTGGCAACACAAATGTTGCAGTCGTTCAGGAAGTGGATTGCTTCATCCAGCTCCACCTGCAGACTGGAAGAGAGACCACTCTTATCCATGTAGGGGCCACAGTCCAGCACCACTTCTCTGGGCTGAGAGGCGTATCTGAAATATAACAGCGCACAGGTTACATTCAGCATGCACCTACGAGTCATTGATGTTCATTCATCGGTTGATTTTACAAACTAGCTCTCTGTTTGAATGAAGTGTAATCAATTAAATCACTTGACGCCATGTTTAGTTGTTACAAACACACATTTAGTCAGAGATATACAGTAGTTGTTGTCCCCTGGTATAACTCCTATATAATGGCTTGTAGTACCTGTCCAGGACTACAAGGTCAGTGGCAGTCTCAGCGTTGCTCTTCAGAATCCTCTCCAGATTCTGGATCTTCTGTTCCAGCTCTGATGGGTCACACTTTCCATTCAGAATGGAGGCTGTGAGACCCAGGACACGAGGACAGCACGAGCAGCCCTCAAACAGCTGCACAGGGAGAGAAGAGAGCGAGGTCATTCACAGTTCTCTTGGACCACTGTCCTGCAAACAAAGAAACACCCACAATCTCACCTTCATTATCTCACAGTAAGGGTGGTCTGTGATGGCCAGGTGGCAATCATCAAAAACCACTAAGTTGATTTTAGACAACGGTAAGATTTTTTTCCTCAGAATATGCAGGAATATGTGGCAAGTCATGACCAGCACCTGTAAAACAGAAAGTATAGAAAGACAGGAGGGGAGAGAATATTATTGTAAACAATGACCAGAGACAATGATGAAGGTGCAAATAACTTAATAAAAGCCATAAAAGCCAATCATTAGTCCGGAGTTAGACGCAATGGTGTCAGTCGATGCACTTTGCACCTGTACTAAAGAAGCACCTAGACCTACTCTTAAAACTGACAAAACTCACAACATGGAAGCATGGAGCTAGTGTGAACTTATTAAGACAAATGAGGCAATGAGAATGATGAGCACACCTGATTCTGGAGTATCTCTCGACTCCACCGTTGGTCAGTCCACGCTGAGGTCTGCTCCACATCTGTGTACTCTCCCACTTGGAGGTCAGAGTGAGTCCTGACCGCAGCCGCTTGCTGAACTACAGTCAGAGCTGGACAATGTAGACAAACCGTAAGCTTGGAATTCAAATGAACTTATTGTTGGTGAAACTTGAGAATGAACAATGAACGTTATCAAAATGTATTCAATAATTCACAGAAGTGGCAAACGGCAGTGTGTATTGCAGGTACCTGTGTTCACCAGAAAAACGGTCCTCTTCGCATTTTCGTGGTAATGTCCACGGATTTGGTGGGAGAGCTCTTTTGTTAGAAGTACTGCAATAAAGGTCTTCCCTGAGCCAGTATTCAAGCAGACGATCGTATTATGTTCAATAGCTGCTTCAAGAAGTTCTACCTGTGGAGGAAGGTACAGGTTCACATATGGAAATTTAATAAACACAAATATGTTTCTGTTACATTAACGTTACTTTAGGCTGCACATACAATACATCAAGCAGCTCGTGAACTCCTCCATCCTTACCTGATATTTCCTCGGTGTATAGATGTTATCATGGATAGCCTCCTGTTGCCATGGCAGACCAAAGAAAGGCCCCATGGGTGAAGTGGCAGGGGTGACAAGCTGTAGGCCTGCCATGCTTCAAAGAGGTGGAGGCGAGGGGGCTGTGCTCCTCCAGTCGTCTACTTTATCTCATTTCATAAGCCTCTTCTTTTCAGAAGTTCACTGTCAGGAGAGATGAGGGTACTGTTTTAATGTACTGGAGACGGCACATACACAAGTGGACACTTTGTCTCACTCTTCATTCAGAAAGCTGAGAAACCCCATCAGCAAAGCCAGGGGTGAGAAGAGACACCTCAGCTGCAGAGTTTCTGGAACTGCTGAAATAATGTTGTTCAACCAGTGAACTAGTCCAGTGCGCAGAATCTCGAGGTAGGTTTATGAGCCAGCTTCTTTGTCCAGGCGACGTCTCTTCATCAACTCGTTTAGAGCTCAAGAGCAGCTTGATTAGAGCTTGTTCACAATGTGACAGCAGCAGGTTTAGAGCCTCTTTGTAGATTTGATTGGAGCTTGAGAAACAGCTTGTTTAGAACTTATTAGGAAAATGAGGGAAGCTTAGAGCTGAAGAACAAATAGTTTGGCATTTCTTTAGAAAATCACAACAGTGTGTTTGGAGTTTGTTATGGATGTGAGAAAAGGTTGTTTAAAACTACTTTAGACCATCACAACAGCTGGTTAAGAGTTCAGGAGCAGCTTATTTAGAGCGTATTTAGAATGTGACAATAGCTTGTTTAGAGCTTCCTTAAATCTAGAAGAAAAAACTTCTATCGAACATGACAACAGCTTGTTTGGAGCTTGATAACACACTTGAGTCCTGTGTTTCCAACTCTATGAGTATTGGGCCATGGTACATTATAGCGTTGTGATGAATTCTAAATTCTAAATTCTTAAAAAGCCGTTTTGGCACTTTGGAACATGACATTGCTTACAGCTTGCTTGGAGCTTTATTAGAGCTTGAAGCATGTGGTTTAGATATTGGAAATGGCTTGTTTAGAGATTAAGAACAGCTTGTTTACAGCTTGAGACCAAAAGATAAAAGGGAAGATTACTTGGTTAATAGACTGGAATAATGCTAACACAATTATTGTCTTAGGAAATATACTTACAGGTAACAACTGTGACTTTTTGGATAAGCAGACAACACTTAATCTGGGCTTCATGATAGAAATATCTCTGAATCAAGTACTGATGCTCCCCCACATTTAGTTGGAAACAGACCTGAAAAACCAAACACAGAGAACATTGTTATAATCTTGCATTGCACAGATTTATATAAGTCTATATAACGGTGTAATAATAGACAATAAATACTTTATTCTGGCTGTAGAAAGCAGTAATAACAATTGATGAAGGCTTCCGAAGTAGCTATAAATAACAACCTACAACAGAATCTCTTCATTCACCATGAATATAAAATGTAGAGGAAGCATTCCAGTTAGCTTAGCTTCCACAGAGACGACATCTGTTACACATGTGCTGATACTGGGATGTTTGAAAGTAAACATCTCACCTCTACACAAATGGGAAGTGTCAGGGACCGTGAGTGGAGCTCAGCTCTGCAAAGACAAAAGCAGAGAGGAAATGAGAACGGTTTGACACTGCTGGCTGCCAGATGCTGACAAAGGTACAGTGAGCAGAGGAAAGAAGAAACCATCACGCCACTGCGTTTCCCACACAGACTTTACCAAATATGTGTGAATTTGGCAACCCAATTCAGCATTTATTATTCAAAAGATTTACTACACGTCCTTAATTGATTAACTGGTGGTGGCGTGACGCTGCCAGGGAAGCGGAGGGAGAGCTCGGCTCAGCCTGCGTCGCCTCTCGACCTCAGCTGTCTGGATTGGACTCGCAGTGGGACGACAGACAGGCTTCGAGGGAGACAGACACACACACACACACACACACACACACACACACACACGCACACCACACCACACGCACACACACACAGCAAGTTCTGTGGGAAACACTTCTGGACTCAGACAAGCTTTTCATCTCAGCCCAGAATCACCACCACAGCACACGACTGGTGTGAGTGCTGCTGAGCCCGACTGCTATAACCCATCGGAGCGGAAAACACGAGTCTTTACAATAATGGAGCGGCTCACATTTGCTGGTGATAAAAACATAATGCAACCTGATGCTCATCTAAGGAGCTTCATTCAAACAGTTAATCAAATCTAACCAGGTGATGTGTTGATCTGAGCCAAGATGGAAGTTTGGCAGTGAGTTCTCTGACAAATCAAAGCAGAACAGAAGCACAGCACTGATTCAAATACTGGCAACACTTGAAGCGTACAAGTTGTCAACACTAAGCTCAGTAGGGTTTAACAGAAATGTGGACCTGAATGTGGCCTGTGATGTGATGACATCTTGGGTCAAAGGCAACTACACCTTTGGAGCTGCATTTCATACATTATGATGATCTACAGAAGTCTTATGAATTAATGTTGTACTTTTACAGTACACACTGCTGGAGAAGGGTTGGGTGATAGGACGAATATATTGGCTGAGTACAACGGTGGTTGTTTCTCTTTTTATTTTGCTAATTTTATGGTCTGCCTCAGAAGAGCGAGAGAGTCGCTGATCACAGCTGTGGAAAGAGAGAGAGCGAGGGAAACAGCTGTAGAGCTGCCACATCACATCTCACAGTTTGTTTTGACAAAAGCAGAATTGGTGATTATTGGAACGTTTGAAAGTTCCTATTGAGTTTGAAATAAGTGTGTAAATCCTACAAGAAAATAAATAAAGAACACCAGGCTATATGTACATAGATACAATATACAGAAGGGAGACCCGGGAAAAACATTTAAGATTTAGGACTGGATTTGTTTGGGATATTGTACAGCACAGGTTTGGAAACTTGAAAGTTGGTTGTGTTTCAATTGTCAAAAATATTGCAAGTAAAAATAAGTAAGTAATATTTAAGTAATAACTCAGTAATATTAACCACTACTGCACTATACTACTCTGTGGAAACTGATTGTACCGGATTTAAAAAAGGGGTGTAAGAAAATATTGATAAACTTGAGTATCGCAATATTAGGTTTTTGATGCTGTATTGATTCTCAAAAACGCAATCGATTCTTTATTAATAGTTTACTTACAAAGAATTGTGGCAGACAGTGGCTCAGATTGCACAAAAGATAGAGCTATAATGTTGGATGTTACAGGGACTGTGATAAATGCAGACCCCACTGTTATCATTGCATAAATAAAGTTAACAGTGTTTTACTCAGATTGTATACATGTGTGTTCTTTATACTATACTTATTTTATTTTAAATCGCAGTATATCGTCTTGCTTACAGTATCGTAATAAATTAAATCGAAACCCCTGTATCATGATATGTATCGTATGGCCATATTCTTGCCTATAAACAGCCCTAGTTTTAAATAATTTCTTTGACACCAGAAATATGAGTCACTTGATTTTGTTGCAGAAATCAAAGAGCTCCTGGTGAAAATGATATTACTCTGCATACAACTCTGGATTAATGATGCAACACTGACGACTGGTCTGTAGCCGTTGGCAACATTGTAAAGCTGCACAGCAGGCGGCATCGACAGGTGTCATCACAGCTTGATGTGCAGCTCCATGTCAATACACACTGCTGTCCCATTTCCAAGTGTTAATGTTCCGGAAAAGGCACAATTTTAACACATTGCCACATCCTGACTACTGTACTAATGCTTCTTCTTAAGAATCCTGCTGCCTAGCAAAACCACAGGAGGAAGACTTTAAAAATGGACAGGACGTCACTAATTGAGATTTGGCTCATTAAATTCTGTTCCTTACTTTCTGTTTACATTCAGCATTTTACTAGTTTTTCATCCTGTAAAACACAAACTTCTCTCTGTATAGCATACACAGAAAATCCAGCAGCACCGAGATTGAAAAGTGTTTAAGTGTCACATGCCGATTCTGAGTGGTATGTCCCTGATACTGTTACTGCTATTATTGGTATGTTGCTGCTGTTCTATTGGCATATGGCCAATAAAAACAGTGTGTCACTAACACATACTATTCTCCACCAGCATATGACAATTCTTACTGACATTATGCCTCTGCTGACTAATAGTATTTCTAGTTAATGAATGCTATACTATTTCAGTGTGTAACCTGGTGGGGCCATAGCTACATAATAACTCTGTATGGTGAGTATTTGGAAAACCAGTGTTTCTAAAATGGCTTCTCAAACTAATTTGCATTAGAATTGATCAGATGGCCTACGACTTTGTATGTTCAGATATTTACCTTAACACTAGTATTGTATCTGTAAATGTGACTGTACTTAATATGGTCTTAAGAATTACAGGAATGCTAGGTCCAACACAGACAGACAGAGAAAAAGACTTAAAGTACTTTTCAAACATATCAATTTGCAGGAATACTTATGCGTGTTGTCTGCAAGGGGCGTAAGTAACCTTGATCTTCTACACCTGTGAGCTCATATTGACACACCTGCCCTTGTCCTACAGTTCTGCACAAGGCTTGCCGGCGGAAAGAGAGGAAGGTGTCTCTGGTAGCTAACGATATATAAAGCAAGACATAGAACACAAAGCCAGAATTATTATTATTTGTACTGCACATATTCAGTTCTGTCATTACCTTTATAACCTGGGGCCAGTAGGATATTCATTTCTACGATTCTCTGTAACGTTACTCGGTATGCTAACACTACATTAGCAGCTTTCTCTCTCAAAGTGTAAGCATGAATATGGCAATTAAAAGCCTTTAACTAGACACTTAAATTAGAGTTACTAGCAGAGACCATGCTGAGTAACATTGGCTAGCTAGTTAGCAGCTAAACTAAGCAGCTACATGTCTGCCAAGCACATAACGTTATAGATGAGTAACGGATTTAATAGACGTGACCACAAAGTTAAAGCAATTGTATACAAAATGTGGCGATGCCTTATTGAGATGACCTGCACACTAACGTGAAGCAAAGCCTCTCAAGTTCCTTGGCCTCATTATTGGTGGAAAAGTATGAACCAATAACGCTAGCTTATATTAACAAACAACCGGGCGCTAACGTTACCATACATTACATTAGCTTATTTACGTTACGTTATCTTAGCTGATACCGTGTTGTAAAGAAAGACCAAATAATGTCTCAGATCACTTATTAGCCCCTTACATAGCGTTACCGACTGGGAAAAGACTCATAACTGCAATGGAAACCCTCTTACAGCGTTCAACAGGGGACCTGAACCTAGCATTGGCTAGCGAACGTTACATTAACGGACAGTGCCTGTCTGAAACCAGTTAGCTATTGACCTGACTGTGTTAATGGCCAAAGGCATGTGTGTGAGTGTGCTTGCCTGGCCCCAACTTTGTGATTTACAGAAACTGAAACAGGGCTTCAGCCTAAATGTACAGCGTGTAACGCAATACAACGCCTGACTACAGACACCATGCACCATCACCGTGTCAACCTAGCCAGTTTGCTAACTAGCTAATAGCTAGCAAGGCCAACACATGCAATAGGAGTAACGTTATTCAAGAAAGACGAATCATATAATTCGCTACATAATCTCACCTGATGTATTTTTTTCAATTGATAGTCTTGGCTCAAAAGACTTGAAATCATTGGTTGGATATCCTCACTGCCATTCACTATTGCTGTCCCGATTTGGTGGCTACTCGTTCACTGTGGGACCACTTCCTTTCACCCGGGCCTCTGTTACGCCAAAATATTAACGTAAACTTCGTAACTGCCAGTCGTATTTTGGCACGCTATTCTACTAAAGTGAACGAGAATCCATGTCCTTCGTAATGTGCTAAAAGTCTGGAGGTCTCTGCAGTTCCACAGTCACTGGCCTCGTTTCAGGGAAGATGAAACAAAACACTGGTTAACTATATTATATATTATATATTATATATTATATATTATATATTATATATTATATATTATATATTATATATTATATATTATATTACAGTTTAGCAGCTGTTCTTGCTGTTCTTGACTGCACATTTCAAAAAATAAATAAACAAAATAACATCAATCTTAATCACTAATTAAAGGTACAATGTGTAGTTCTGACTTCAGAGCCACCTGATCCAAAGAAATAGGGGGCAGTATTTCACCTCTACTACTGGGTCAATATGATCTAAATTCATCAATCATCAAAACCATCAGTTATTATATATAATATTTTAGTTGGATTAGTTTGGCATATTTATTGTAGTTATACTCTTCTACTGTTGATATATTTTCTGTGTATGTGTCTGCCTGTCTGCCTGTCTGCCTGTCTGCCTGTCTGTCTGTCTGTCTGTCTGTCTGTCAGTTCATTAGAGCAGTCTGCTGAAACTCTGAGAGTCTAACCATCTCTGCTATCTAATAATCTTCTTGTGCAATGTTACGTTTTGATAGTTTGTATATTGACATGGGTCAGGGCGGGGAGTCGTTTAAATCAGTGCTATCTGTCCGTCTTCCAGCCACTTCACTGACGGTGAGGACGAGGCGAGGGTGTGAGTCGTTTTCTTGTTTCTTTCATTTTGGATTTAATCAAATAAACTATTAAAACGTGCAGGGATCATGAATGTAATGTTGACAAGCCTTGAGTCTGCCTGAGTCAGACAGCTGTACTTCTTCTCTATGTACTGAGAGCAGACTGCAGCTACATTGACTCACTATCACCTCTAGAGGAATAAGTGGTATTACAGGCTGGACGGAGCGCAGCTAGCTGTTAGCATGCTAACTTCAGGAGATATCTCTGCAACACAACACAGAGACGTCTTTGACATAACGTCAACACAGTTACCTCTTCACACTCTGTTCATAATGTTATTTTATTGTTTTAATGTTTTAAATTTAAATGCTGGCAGACCTTAATATTGTAGCTTTAATCTGCAGTAACACTTACATTTAGCCAAATAACATTTTGACTTGAATAAAATATATCGATAACAGATAAATGGAACCTTCCCAAATACCAAGATTTTGTTAATTCCCCAAGGGTACATTAAGATATTGCAGCAGAAGCATATACATAGATTTCTCTCATTATACACTGACACTCATCCTTTTCTCTGCCACTTCCTCCAGACTGTCCAGCAGCCCAACCACACAGTCGAGGCGGGAAAAACAGCTGAAAAGCACAATGTGATGCATCTAATCGTATGTGTGCCTATACAGTGATATAACTCAAGGTAAACATACTGTACATTGGGTTTAGATGATCACATGAACACGAAACAAATGTGTGGTGACAGCTGTCAGCAGAAATAGTATTGTCTTGTGAATTATATGCAAACCCAAAAACAAATAAAGCCAGTGGACAAACTCATAGAGCAAACAAAGACCAAAGACACAGTTAAAATGTATGTTTGCATCATAGTCAGAAAAGATGAAGTTGTGGAAGAGTCCAAGCTAATTGAATCTGTTGATCTGAATGACATTTTGAGTAGACTAAACGCTTTTATAATTATCAACAAAATTACTATAAACATATTTTACATTTACATTAGTAGAATAAAAAAATATATATTTTCCCAATCCAAAAGAGCTCAGGATTTACAACTAATGGGTAGGAAAAAGCTGAAGAACTCGGAGCTTGAATGTCGAATCAAAACAGCAATCTCCTGATGTAATCTATATATTTATTTAACGCAATAAGTCAAACAAAGAAAATATTCTCAGCTGAGGACACATTTCGCGTCGCCGTTTCCATAGACCGCATGGCTCCAAGAGCCCCATCGTTGCGGTCTCACGGCTCCGCTCCAGGTGTGTCCCGAGAGTCGTAAAACATGCGGCTACCTAGAAGGAGTAGGCGTTGACCTTCTCCTCATTGGTCCCAGTTTGGCGCCTACACGCTCCTCCGTCAGCAGTCAGGAAGTAATGGTTTGTTGACCTGTTCTCTTAAAGGGGAAGTGTCCCTATTATGTTTGTAATACTCTCAGTGCAGAAAATACATAATAACAGAGAAACATATTCGTAGTGTAGATATATATATATATATATATATATATATATTGATTGAGGTAAACAATTACATACGATAGTCTTTCCAATATGGATTAATTTACCTGACACAACCAAATTGCATCAACATTTCACTGCCTTTGGGTGCTCCTTTACATATTCAGCCACTTTCCCCACTGAGTTTGTTCAGCCCTCCTGAAGTCGTCGGCTGTGTGACACGATGTCCTCTGGGCGGCAGCATTAACACAGAGACATAGCTGTTCAGATCGCAGGACAACCGGTGCCTTGAATACTGTGTGACATGTGTCTTGTTCCTTTCCCACAAAGGCCTGCAGAAAATAAAGCACTGTAACATAATCTGCATGTTTCAGAGAGGCACACTCAATACTCACATCTATTTAACACTACGTGGAACTGGATTTAAAGCCCATTTAACAGAAAATGGTCAAACGTCAGATTGAATATACTTAACTAATGGCATTTATGAAACTATTGATACACTCAGAACGAGAGAGAAGCCTGGAAAATAATTATTTTTAAATAGTGTTAAATAAAATAAATAAATTAAACAAACGTAAGAACAAAAATAAACATGCTTGTGGATTACATTGCTGTGACCATTTAAAATCTTAACAAAACTAAAGTATATATATATATATATATAAGTAAAGTGTGAAACAAAAACAAAATATTCACAGTTCTTTTATACATCTGCCTGAATGTCACTGTTAAAACATTATTGCTATGAAACTTTAAAGCTGCATTGATCATTTGGTTTTAGGTTTTTTTCCACCTGGGGGCAGCACTCCTCAACAAGCTGAAAATATACATGTTTCACATTTTGCAGGAGAAACAGAGAAACATCAGAGTTCATTTGGAGTTGTGTTTGTGTTGATTCATTCTCCCTTTAACTCTGGTTTGGTCTCCACCATCTCCTGAAAAATATATCCGACTCTGATGTCTTTACCGAATCTCTCCAATACGTTCATCAGCGAGTCTCTCTGTGTCTGTCAGATACTGAACCAAAGCAGCATATTTTCTTTAAAACCAAAACAATAAACTAAAAGGCTAAAAGGCTCAATAGAGCTGAGAACTGCAGATTTGAATTATCATTTTCTGTGGGTTTGTCCCTCTTTCACATTTGACCCATTGTTCATGTAAAAATATGAATTAATGCTGCTTAAAAAAAAGCTGAATAACATTAGTAATTATATTTTATTTGACATATTTAAAACTTTATGTTTGAACCAATTTAAAGTATTCATAGGATCTTCCAAAACCGTAAGAAGCCAGAACAAAACACACACAACAAGAGACAAAGGGTTTAAAGATGTCATTTATTGCACTTGACTGGTGCTGTTGAAACAATTAGGTTCCAATACAAAAGCTAATATTCTTTTACTAGGTCAGTCCTTTCAGTGTTTTGGTGGTGGGGGTGTGAGGGGTGGCTGGTACGGTCCTGTGACCATGGAGACACAAACACACAGTCACAGTCTACTGTATCCTTGTAAAGGCCTTAAACTGCCGTACTCTTTCCATAAGTCCTGCCCCGACTCAGAGGGACAACCACAGTGTTGTGGGACTCGTGATTCTAGCCAGCCGTTGCAGACTTATACAGAAAGTCGTGATGCATTTATGGTCAAACAGTTCCAAACCTAGAGGGCACTTTATCACCTTTTCGTGCCACATAAATCTAATCCTTATTCTAATCTTAATTGTAAAGTGGTTCCACTCTAAACACAAAGTTAAGCCTGGCCCTAACCCAGACCTAATTCTTATCTAAAGCCTAATCCTATACAAACGTTTATGTTTAATGCTTACCTAACGTATGCTAATTGTAATCTTAATTCTACCTCAGGTTGTAAAGACCACAGGTGTCCTTATCCTTATTTCTGCTTGTTTCCTGTATGATTATGTAACCTCATTAAATAATTATGTTTCAATCTCAACATTACAAGGTTCGATAAAGAAACATATTTTATGATTTCCAGCTTTGTTTCGTCACCATCCGAATGATTATTTTTAAATTTTAACATTAACACGACACCTGAAATTCAGAGATTCTAATGAACAACTTACTTACTGACATTAGCAGCTAACCAGTATTATTATTATTATTATTATTATTATTATTATTATTATAATAATAAACTGTAGATACAAACTAAATAGAGTAGCTCTTGGTTGAAGTGACTGGCTAAATGTCTTCAGAAAACTGAGCGGTGTCCCATTTCCAAACTAAAGTCATTCTAAGGTTTTGTGTATGTAGTTTATTCAAATAAGTCAATATGCAGATTAAATCCACTTGAAGTTTGCGCGCCTGTCTTTGTCTGTACATTTATATCATTTACGAAAGCAAATACATTTTGAAATGTAATGCTTTTTATCACCATGAGGAAGTGTGTTACATGAACGCGTCTGTTCATTCTCAGAGTAACAGAGTAGCAAATCTATCAGTGTATTCCACTAGTTTTCCCAATAAGTACATTTACTTAAGTACTGTACTTATGTACAATTTAAAGGTACTTTACTTGGTTCCATTGGTGCTCATATTGCATCCTCTCCTGACAGTACAAACATAAATGGACTTTTTGTACAGTAACCGGTAAAACAGGATACGAGGACAATTAGCATACAGTCTGCTCTGTATGCATTCAGTGAAGTGTTTGGAGTTGGGACACAGCTCTCGTTCTCTCCAGGATAATAGTAGAAAATACAACAACATACACAGATGTGAGCTGCGCTGTGCTGTAGAGACGACACAGTTTGTACTGAGCTGGAACAGCCTCCGTCCGTGGATGGAGGAGCTGTATTAATATCCAGAGTAAACACAGACTTCGTCATCGTGCTTCATTACAGACAATGTTCAAAAATAACATATAGAAAGATATTTCATTGTAAAGCATTCTCTTTCCATTGACAAGCTCAAGCATAGTTCAATCACATAAAACATTTCTTTGTCATAAAACTTTTGAAAAATCCATAATGAGCCATAAAATATTACAAATACATATTCTGCCTCAACTATTATGCAATATAGAGCTGGGGTAATGCTTTAGGAAAAGCGTTAGTCTCCACTTTCTACGTGTTAAAAACAAGCGCTCCATCACTGTGTGGTGAGTTGTGTACTTTCTGTACGGGCACTTCCACCTCTATCTTTGGCAGTTTGGACTATTTTTCAAAAGTGCAACAGATCTAAATCCCCACCATTAGTTGTCTTGGCTCAAAAAAGCCAAGCTGTATCATCTATATTCTTGTTTTCTTGTTTCTGCTTCAGTTTCACCATCTCCAGTTTTTATTATCAGCTTAAAGTAGATTTACTTTTAACATCTTCTTAAATGGCTATTCAGATATTCAGGCAACTGTGCGTCCATAAATCCAGTGTGTGTGTGTGTGTGTGTGTGTGTGTGTGTGTTGTGTGTGTGTGTGTGTGTGTGTGTGTGTGTGTGTGTGTGTATATATATATATATGTGTTGTGTGTGGTTGGAAAATACGATGGGAGGACTTCTTGAACCCATGAAGCTGGAACATCATTTAGAATAAGGAAAGTATTACTGACTAGTATAAAAACTGCCAAGCAACACAACTACTCTTAATATCAGTACTGCCACACAAGCTGCACATATAGCCCCTTTCACACATGCATTGCAACCCTTAGATTATCTCGATGTTACCGAGTCATGCAGACTGGACATCGAACTGACTTCCCCCCGCCAGCTCCCGAGTGCAAAGTCTGTGTGAGGTCTTATTGTGCGGAGAATTCACAGCAAGCCAGTGGGCGTGATGATGATGTTTCTATCGTGGCTGGCGTGAAACCGGAAGAAAACAAACATACAAGGAAGAAGAAGAAGAGGAAGAAGAAGAAGAAGAAGAAGAAGAAGAAGAAGAAGAAGAAGAAGAAGAAGAAGAAGAAGAAGAAGAAGAAGAAGAAGAAGAAGAAGAAGAAGAAGAAGAAGAAGAAGAAGAAGAAGAAGAAGAAGAAGAGAAGAACATTTACATGAAAACGGCAGTGAACATTTTTAAGTGGAGAAATTCTGGAACTTCTGTCAACGTCGAAATCCTCAGTCAAATTCAAGGAACATCTCGAGACTTGTTTATGATCAAATTACAAACCAGCTACGTGACCGCTGTGTCGTCCACGTCATGTCGTGCCTCCTGCAGGCTCTACCCAGACGCCACCGCTCAACTGATCTCCTGTTATGTACATGTGTGAAAGGGAAACTCTGGACTATGTTGGCACCTGATTCCCCAGACATTATCCAGAGTTCATATGGCTTATAAGTATTATACACTATACACAAATATCTGGCACTAAAAATAATAAGCGTGAGAGTCTGACCAGCTTGCAGCCGGAGACCTCTTCCAGCAGGGCCATGAGGATGTGTCCGTCCTGGATGTCCCGGAAAAGATCATGGACCTCAATAGGCGGGTCACACTGAAAATGGAGAAAAAAAAAAAAGAAGACAGAGAGGAGAGGAGAGAGATGAGAATTAGAGCTGCAACGCTTCGTAAACTTATCGATAAGTAGATCAACGAAAAAATTATCGGCATCTATTATATTATCTTTGATAATTGATTTAGTCACTTTTCAAGCAAACATGTCAAATACTTTCTGTTTCTAGCTTCTTAAATGTGAAGATGTTATGCTTTTCTTCGTCATACATGATCTTTTGCATTTTTTTTGGCAGATTAAATCGATAATGAAAATAACTGTTAGTTGCAGCCTGAGAACAGAAATGGATAACCAGACGGGTGCATGGTCAATGCTTTTATCCCCACTTAAACTTTATAAATCTTCTACATTTGGATGTCAAAAAATGCAACCCAAGAACTGAAAATTCAATCAAGAGGCATTCAATAAGTGCAAATGCATTCATTTAAATGTTCGATGTGTAAAATATGCCAGAATTTAAAACTTAAAACACTAAAATAACAAACATTACCAACAGAATGTGAAGCAGTAACAGTGTGTTGCAGAAAAATCTACTGAAGTTAGCATGCTAACAGCTAGCTGCGCTAGTCTTGTAATATCACTTGTTCCTCTAGAGGTGATAGTGAGTCAGTGTAGCTGCAGTCTGAAAACTAACGTAACGAACTGTACGGAGCCCAGCTAACGTTAGTGTCACAGTAAACACACGAATAGGTAAAGACAACGATAGGCTGACGCCACACATGAAATTGATAAGATCGCAGTGTTATTTTAGCCGGCTCTTTCAGCAGCAGAATTCTGCGTATTCTTGCCCACTGACTGAAAAATACACAGTAAATATAACAACACTAGAAGAGAGAGCTATATAGCTGTAGAATACAATACACAATATAAAGAATACATTAGCGTACTAAAACTTAGAATACAATACATATACCAAACTAATACATCTAATATATAAACATAGGTTAACATGATGACTATATATATATATATATATATATATATATTTTACAGGTGGCTCTGAACAGTGTTAAAATCCACCACTGTGCCACCGTTCCTCTCAAACACATCCTTCAACTTTAATTCAAAAACATTGGATGACAATGAACAACACGTGTCTGTGTCAAATAACTGCCAGTGAAACATTACTCCTCACACACTGCTGTACGCTTTCAGGAACAATATGGGCGTAGAGGGGTGTTTATACTGTGAACTATCATTTATCTTCTATGTAAACTCCGTCAGTTACCCACAACATGCCTGAGCCAACATTTAGCCCCGTTATCACAACAACTTGTCTGAACATGGTGAACGGGTTACCGGTGGTGAGGGGGGTGAAATGACTGGAACGCTCCAAGATGAAGAAGACAAATGTATGATTGTTAATTAGTGGGTCAGACATTTGATGCAGGGCCAAAGAGTGAGTAAGAGAAGAGAGGCTCATTGTGTGAGAGAAAACAAAAGATTTGATCAGACGCTCAGCTCACCCAGACTCATCCAGACTCACCCAGACTCATCCAGACTCACCCAGACTCATCCAGACTCACCCAGACTCACTCAGCCTCATCCAGACTCATCCAGACTCACTCAGCCTCATCCAGACTCACCCAGACTCACCCAGACTCACTCAGCCTCATCCAGACTCACTCAGCCTCATCCAGACTCACTCAGCCTCATCCAGACTCATTCAGACTCATTCAGACTCACTCAGCCTTATCCAGACTCATTCAGCCTCATCCAGCCTCACCCAGACTCACCCAGACTCACCCAGCCTCATCCAGCCTCACCCAGACTCACTCAGCCTCATCCAGACTCATCCAGACTCACTCAGCCTCATCTAGACTCATTCAGCCTCATCCAGACTCATCCAGACTCACCCAGCCTCATCCAGCCTCATCCAGACTCACCCAGACTCACCCAGCCTCATCCAGCTTCACCCAGCCTCACCCAGACTCACCCAGACTCATCCAGACTCATCCAGACTCACCCCTGTTGTGGGACTGAGAACAGAGAGTAAAGATAGAAGTTTCCACAGAGACACAGCGTGTCAGTGTAAACACAATGACGTAAGGCTCTGCTGGAGCGTGCCGTGTATAAATGTGCAGGTGTACTGTAACTATGGCAGTGAAACCATTACTTTCATCTCACAGTGCAGTCATTTGATATGAGAGGTCTATCAATGGACAGGTGTGTGTTTAGCATGACAAAGTGGAGGTAGAGTACATGGGAGATGTAATGTTGGGTCTCTTTAAATTAAAGAGTACAGTACCTTCTCTTTATGAAAAGTGTCTTGAGATATTTTCTGTTATGATCTGGTGCTATATAAAAATGTGGTAAGGGAAGCACCTAATATTGATTAAATAGACTGATATTATACAAATATATATATGCTATATAAATACACTATAATTTTGTCAAATGGATTTTTTCTGGACTGAAATTTTATTACGTAGGTTAATCTGTACACATGTCTAGTGCATGTCTGTCCGTCCTGAAAAAGCGTCCCTCCTCTGTTTCTCTACCTGAGGTTTGTTGCACTTTCTCCACGTGGAAGGGTTTTTTAGGAGAGTTTTTCCTGAACTGGACAGAGGGGTCTAATGACAGAGGGTGTATGCTGTACAGATTGTAAAGCCTGTGAGGCTTTTATCATTTATAAACAAAATAATTAAATGGTAAATATAAATATAAATAAAATAAAGTAAATAATGTAAATAATCCCAAAATAATAAATAAATGGTCAATGACTTAAGAATAAGATGTTTGAGGCAGATACTGAGTTTAAAAAGTCTAATGATGTCTAGGCCTAAATTTCCCTCAGGATGAATAAAGTATATATCTATCTAGGCCAACATTCATTATTTTATATAACAACATAGTTAGTGTGACATTTTCTGTATAAAAACTTTACTTGTCATGGCTCTTGTGTACAAACTGTCTAATGAGGCACTCAAACATATCGGTCCATCTGTAGGCTGGGCTCTAATTTCCACATACAATTATTTTCTTATATTTATTTATTGATGTGATTTTACCTCTATGATAGTAAGGGAGGCTGTCACACGCTCAAATAAATGTGAAAATTAATAAATACATAATGAATGTATTTATTCAGTCGACAAAATAATGTTTATATGATGGTAATTTGTTTGTATCTAATGTATCGATCACATCTGTGTATTTGTGTGTGTCCCCTCTGAGCCTCCATGCCACCCTGGTTCTAGTCCCTTTCATTGGTTACCTCGGAGCATTTCTCCTGTTTGGCCCTAAGCTCCTCCAGCAGAGGAGGGGCCCCTCATTGTTCACGTACAGCAGCAGCTAGCTGGGTGGTTTGGGGAGGAAAACGACCACCTTGGGCTAGCTAGACCTGTAACATTGCCACAGTTCTCTCACATTAACACTTTACTCCCTAATGAAACTTTAATGCTGTACACACAAGCAGTTCCAGACAACCACATGTATAATTCATAGAGTGAGATGAAGAGACTGTGTTTTATGTGCAGCGCTTGTCTCAGCTGCAGTGTAAAACGCATACAGTGAGCGTGGTGGGGCAATCCCAGCTTCATGATACAGTCTGTGAGGAAGATTTAGGGTGGAGTGGCCATGAAAGAAGCCGTCTTGCTCCACCCAGACGGTAAATGAAGCTCAGCGAGCAGCTCTGTAATAACCATGATTACGGTGTCGCCTCTTTGTGTATTTTCTGCAGCCATGAAGCTATCAACAAACCTTTTCTAAATGCAGGTTCATCCATCGGGTGAAGGTCCTCTTCTGAACCAGCTCTCTTTCCACTGCAAGAGAAAGAGAAGAAGAAAGACTTAAATCATCAGGAGAGTGAAGCCAAGGCCACAGTGTCTAAAGAAGCAGGCGAGCAAGAATCAGCCCTCGCCAAAGGCACATCACCATAGCAAGAAAAAAGCATGGTAAACACACACACACACACACACACACGATTTTGATTTCTAACTAAATAACTGATATTACTGCAGTAATCACCATACTTTAAACATTTAAGGACACACACACACAAAATGGTGCCGTTTATCAAATATAGACTGAACCTAAAAGCATTACATGTTGTGTTATTAGTAAATGCCGAGTTACTACATTTTCCATGATACAGTTACCACTATACAGTACTCAATATGTTAAATGTTCTTTTTTTTTAAATTTGAAGCTGAAATTGGTGTTGAAAGGTGGCGAATGAAGCTTTGAAAGTATGTCATCACTCAATTTGAATAAAGTGATCATGGATTAATGAGTGTTGTTATTGTGGTTCTAAAAATCTATGTTAAGGTGCTGTTAGTTAATACAGCTGTGTGCCTCACTTTGTGTGACACTTTATGAAAATTCAGTTTTTAAAAGCTAAATGCCAACAAATATGGATTGAAGCAGAATATTTGGAACATGTTGTGAATTTTGGAAACGATTACATCATGTTTGGATCACACGAGTCTGAAACAATCCTACAAAGCCACAACAAGAATCTAATTCTACCAATAGTATAATACTAATAATATTATCTGTAGACTAATCTTTATGTTAGCATACATTGTGTTAGCATGCTGATGTTAGCGTGCGGATGTTAGCGTGCTGATGTTAGAGTGCTGACATTAGCGTGCTTATGTTAGCGTGCTGATGTTAGCGTGCTGATGTTAGCGTGCTGATGTTAGCATTTAGCTTAAGACAGCTTCACAGAGCCTCCAGCTTGGCTGTAGACTCAGAGCATGACAGCATAACATATCTTTGTAATGATGGACCTACAGGTGAGCGTGACAAGTTACAAAGTCAGTTTAGCTAACATACTAAAATGTATTGTTCCTGAGTTGTTATAATTACAGGTCTAAATAACAGGATTGGGAGGAGACTGCAGCATATTTACTGTTGATTTTCTCCTGAAGGAGCTTTAGTCTGCTCAGTCCACACTGACTGCTGCACCAGTCTGCAGACATATGGGGGGAATGGCAACCAGAGAGGGTGGGAGGAACTCTGGAGAGGTTACCATGGTAGCAAAGTCAGCTGTTATTCATCTTGTGTCCAGTATGGCTCACTGGAGGCACTGAGGCTAACTCAGTACACACACCAAGGGTTTTGAGCTTTGGCTGCTGTATGGATATTGATAGATAGATAGATACTTTATTGATCCCGAGGGAAATATAGGATTGTTTAGGATTGATTGTTTCTTCCTCCAGTGAGGCATGGTGGGGAAGACAGTAGAAAACACAGATACAGGACTAAAATATGTTGCTCTTCATCATGGGCGGGGGTTAAGGTTGCTGTCCATATTGTCGACTTAGATGTAGAGCAGTGGCATGTTGAGGGCCTACTGATTTGTTAATGTGTTCCACCAATGGATTAGCAGTCTGTCCTGTGGAGTGCTTACTGATGCCCCAAATGCAGAGAATTTCTCCCACTGTTCTCAGACAATGCTGGAGTTTGGTTGGTATTCAAGAGGCGTCGCTGAGTCTTCAATGCATGAATCTTTGTCAGAGCAGAAATAGGGAGGTGGTGGAGGAGGAAGGGAAGGAGGGAGGTGAGAGAAGAGAAAGAGGATGACAAGAAAAGGAGTTGACGGGGAGTGAGAGAGCCTGAAGGGAGATGAGCAGAGATTAAATGAGAGCATGTTCAAGAACATTATTGAAACAACCATCGCTACAAACTAAAGAAAAAGTTCAACTAATTGTTGGCATTTGGTATCCATTGATGCAAACGTATTGATAGACTAGCATGTGATGCAGCCAAATGATTAAACACTTATTGTATAACCCATGCCATATTATCTGCAACTCAATCCATCTTCCACTTCGCAACAAGTTAACCACCGTTCATAATGGAAAGTCAGTGTGCACTAAACAAAAGCACAATACAAAGAAAGATTGAAAGCGTAATGCTCTGCTACAGCTCCTAAAGCAGACAAGCATCCTGTACACACGACATCTATTGCACGTCTGTCCGTGCTGGGAGAGGGATCCCTCCTCAGTTGCTCTCCCTGAGGTTTCTTCCATTTTTCCCCCTTTAATTATGGGGTTTCTTTTAGGACGTTTTTCCTTGTGCGATGCGAGGATCTAAGGACAGAAGGCGTCGTATCCTGTACAGTCTGTAAAGCGCACTGAGACAAATGTATCATTTGTGATATTGGGCTATATAAATAAACTTAATTTGATTTGACATGTCCAAAGACCGGCTGCAGCTTCCTTCTTAATATGTATTATTTATGGCCCGGCAGCACTGTCAGACAGAATTAATCTATCATAAATTCAAATTGTGATTTCTGTCTTCACCTCAGTGTGGCAGCACCATTCTGTACCTCTGTCACTCCTCCGCCAGGAACGATGGAAATTACAATATTTCTTCACAGAGAGTTGCCATGGCTAAGATTCAATGTAAAGAGACACTATCAGTCAGATTTAGACAGCACCAAAGCAAGCTATGAAATACATTAATCGCAAAACAAAAAATGTTTTACAGATGGTGGCACTAAAGGAATCATCAAGGACTAATCCACTGGAGACCTTGAATATTCCCAGTTGCGTGTCTTGTGTTTTCTAACTGGAAAAAAAACTAATTTGAAGTTCAACTGGCAACAACAGCACAGGGAACAGAAGGGGCAACCAACAGGGAAGAGACTTCTCTCTTGGCCACTTGCATAAAATAAATCACTAGAGCTTACAATATGGCACATTCATCAGGATACAGTCTGAGGTATCCAAACGAGTCCGGATACGGTGACCTAATCTTTCATAAAAGCGTCAAACACTGAAGCCACTCAAGACGCCGAGCAGTCAGCAGTCTCTCCCTAACAGAAACCAGACCTCCGCTGTGGATAATATACCTGGAAAATGACATCAGCTAACGACATTACTTACTGCACATACGAGGCCCCTTTTAAAGTTATGGGCATTTTATTTTACAAGTCGGACTCTGTGTGTTTCCCACGGTGAGTAATTACATAATTACTCACCAAATGGGTATTGTTAATGTAATGTGGAAAATGGCAGCTTTGCAAAAATGCCTACAAAGCACTTGTATGTGCTGCAGAAAAGAAAGTGTGTAAAAGAGGGCGTCAGCGTTACTGTTTGATCATTTACTCTGAGGCCCAGCAACATGAGGAGCGTCCTAATGATACCTCGGTTTGTTCTGCCTGGTTAGTTTGCTGTAAGCATGTATGTGCCACTGTATACTAAATTCATCACTTTTCCTTGATTGTATGGTTTTAGACACATGAGCCCACAGAGTGTCCTGCTCAGGGATAATAAGTCAAACAGCATCAGTGTACATGGACCCTTTGAAGGGACCCGACACCATGGTTTACAACTCCTTAAGTAAAAGACTACTTCTTCCTCTACGGAGGCTGAACAACATTCTCCCAAACGATATTCCCAAATTTGGTGTTTTGATGTTAGTGGTGGAGAGCCACGTTTAACTGGAGCGACCTGAAGCATGTTTTTACGCTGCTTTACCCTGTTTTCTGAGCGTACCTACGGTGATTGTGTGTCGGGCTCAAAGCACTGCTGGACGAGGGATCCTGTGTAGACACAGATGGACCCCTGAAGCTCTGGTGTCGTGTTGTCCACATTATTTGAATCCTGTGTATACACGGTGTAACACATTACTGCAAAATCTTCCATATGTCATTTAACTGGATTGAGATCTGGTGAAGGCCGTAGCATTTGTTCAGGTTCTAACTTGATGCATGTGCTTGACCCGGTTTATACTATTGACACACAGCCTGGGGCCAAGCAGGTACTTCAATAACTTACAGGTTCCACATTTTGGGAAAAATGCTTGTTTGGTTTCTTGAAGTGAGTTAGGGCATTATTATCAATCGCATGTCTGTCTTAAGTCTGGAGCTGGAGTCAGGACGTGGTTAGCGTAGCTTAGCATAAAGACTGGAAGCACGGGGAAACAGCTAGCCTAGCTCTGCCCGAAGTTCACTCAATAAAATCAATATATGTTTGAATGACAAATGGTTTAATGTTGGCAAATTTATATATAGAAAATGAATCAAAGAGATAACCTGCAAATTCTACTGCTGTAAAATCTAAAAGGTGGTTTTGAACCTTTAGTATACAAAGAATAGACTTTTCCTTTACGTCTGAGTTACGCTTGTGTAAGATGAGCCTTGCTTTGGTTAGTCTTATTTGTTTGCCATGCAAACAGAGGAGGCGCAGCTAGTATACCAAAACCACATGGACACGTTTAGCATGACAACTCTTTTATTACACTCTGGGTGGAGAGGGCACAAAGGGAGCAAGCAAATATAATTTAGGGGCGATTAGATCTGGAGGCTATAAATGAACACACATCTATACGAAAAAAGCTAGATACGCAGTGAGTGACTCTTTTGTGGGGTTTTGTGGCGTCAGTGTGTTTGGTTTGTGAATCCCAACCAAAGTACACAAGTGAATTGTCTTGTGTTGCTTCAGAGGAGGGTTAATGGATATCAGACACACAGAATGCATTTTCTTCTCCATCGCTCCTTTAGACCATAATTGCAAAGACAAACATTCCCAGTCTATGTCATAAACTTTGTATAATCAAGTAGTCTTGTTGAGAGTTGAGATTGAGGTCATATTGGAGACCTGAGAGCAAGAAACATTCCTAATCAGACATCCACTCAACACAACGCAAGAACAACACAAATCAGGCCAGACAACCACAATACAACTTGTGAAAACAACTTTAAATGTAAAAAAAGAGTTTGCTGTTCATCCCATTGAAAGTACAGTACACAGAGTACACAGAGTACAGATCAGTGCGTACATTTGGAATATCTGCAGTTATGTAGTTACTGGATGGTGCAATGTAAATGAGGGGAAGCTTTATAGATGATTGTCATGAGATTATTATTTATTTTTGTCACTAAGAAAGTACATCCAACTTTGTGATACAGAGAGCAATGATGAACATGACATGTGTAGTTTGTGATAAAGTGTAATGCACTGTGATAAACAGGGTTTAGCTGCTGCAGTGTTACAGCTCATTTATCAGACTTACACGTATATTTGGAAGGCGTACCACCAGAACACTGGGCCATCACCACCCACAGTAATAATGGGGATTGTGACGATACAGCATATCTCTGTATATTCAATTAAACATGTTTCACTCTATATATCTGTGTTCACACTTTGTTTTGACGGGATAGTAAAATAAATGGTGTGTGTGTCAGTTGTTATAGTCAGACGATAGATCCCTGTGGTGTCCCATCACTGATGTAAAGAAAGTAACTGAGGTAAAGAAGTAACCTCGACTGCAGGTCTGAACTTTAATTCTGTGTGCAGATAACAAGCAGAGCCACATCTCCACCTGCTAAAGAAGAGTAAAGCACACACATGCAGGGTGAACACAATGGCAGCTACGGTAACCACAACACACCAAATAAACACAAGAGCCGTCTGCCAGTGAGCGCCCACTGTACAGACTGCAGGACAGAGGTGGCCAGCCTTTTACACCCCCCAGCTACTTATACCAGACATTCAAGTGCAACTGGAAACTAACAGACAGGGATGAAAGTTATGAAAGAACATTTTCATCTCCAGTCACCACTATGCTACTCAAGAGTCCTAACACAACAAGTTGACACTTATGAGTTTTGGTTTGTAGCAAGAATTATAACCTACAGTTAACTTTGCAAGCACTTTCTAATGATTGATGAATTCTAATCCAGTATCAAATCTGCTTATCAAATACGAAACCTCTCTGGGAACCATCACCTTATCGTGGTGGAGAGGTTTGTGTGTCCCTATGAACCTGAGAGCTGTGTTGTCTGGAGCCTAGTGCTCCTGGTAGGGTCTCCCAAGGCAAATTGGTCTCAGGTGAGGGGCCAGACTAAGAATGGTTCAAAAACGACTTCATGAAAGAAAGGGAAAGGAAAGGAGAGACCCTGCCCAGAGGGAGGGCCCGACAGCGAGCGCCTGGTGGCCGGGTTTGCCACGGAGCCCGGTCGGGCACAGCCCGAAGAAGCTACGTGGTGCCTCCCATCCATCCATCCTGTGGGCCCACCACTCATGGGAAAAACCGCTGGGGTCGGGTGCGCTGTCACACGGGTGGCAGTGATGGTCAGGGACCTCGACGGACCAGACCCGGGCAGCAGAGGCTGGCTCTGGGGACGTAGAACGTCACCTCTCTGTGGGGGAAGGAGCCGGAACTAGTGCGGGAGGTGGATCGCTACCAGTTGGATCTGGTGGGGCTTACCTCCACGCACAGTCTTGGCTCTGGAACCGTACTCCTGGATAGGGGTTGGACTCTATTCTTCTCCGGAGTTGCCCAAGGTGTGAGGAGTCGGGCCGGGGTGGGGATACTCACTAGCCCCCGGCTGAGCGCCGCTACGTTGGAGTTTATCCCGGTGGACGAGAGGGTCACCTCCCTACGCCTTCGGGTTATGGGGGGGAAAACTCTGACTGTTGTTTGTGCCTATGCCCCAAACCGCAGTTCTGAGTATTCGGCCTTCTTGGAGACCCTGAATGAAGCCCTGCAGGGGGCTCCAGTAGGGGACTCCGTAGTCTTGCTGGGAGACTTCAACGCACACGTGGGAAACAATGGAGACACCTGGAGAGGCGTGATTGGGAGGAAGGGCCTCCCTGATCTAAACCCGAACGGTCGTTTGTTGTTGGACTTCTGTGCTAGTCATGGAATGGCCATAACAAACACCATGTTCGAACATAAGGATGCTCATAAGTGCACGTGGTACCAGAGCACCCTAGGCCAAAGGTCAATGATTGATTTCGTAATCGTATCATCTGATCTGAGGCCGCATGTTTTGGACACTCGGGTGAAGAGAGGGGCGGAGCTGTCGACTGATCACCATCTGGTGGTGAGTTGGATCAAGGGGTGGGGGGAGACTCTGGACAGACCTGGTAAACCCAAACGGGTAGTGCGGGTGAACTGGGAACGTCTGGAGGAAGCCCCTGTCCTGGGGATCTTTAACTCACACCTCCGGCGGAGCTTTTCAGCCATCCCTGTGGAGGTTGGGGGCATTGAACCTGAGTGGGCGATGTTCAAAACCTCTATTGCTGAAGCTGCGGTGATGAGCTGTGGTCTCAAGGTCTTAGGTGCCTCAAGGGGCGGTAACCCTCGAACACCGTGGACCCCGGTGGTCAGGGAAGCCGTCCGACTGAAGAAGGAGTCCTTCCGGGTTATGTTATCCGGGAGGACTCCGGAAACAGTTGCAGGGTATCAAAGGACTAGAAGGGCGGCAGCTTCTGCCGTGTCAGAGGCAAAGTAGCGGGTGTGGGAGAAGTTCGGAGAAGCTATGGAGAAGGACTTTCGGTCGGCACCAAGGTGCTTCTGGAAAACCATCCGGCACCTCAGGAGGGGGAAGCGAGGAACCATCCAAGCTGTGTACAGCAAGGGTGGGACCCTGCTGACTTCAACTGAGAAGGTTATCGGCCGCTGGAAGGAGGACTTTAAGGAACTCCTGAATCCGACTAACATGCCCTCTATGGTTGAGGCAGAGCTGGAAGCTGATGGGGGATCATCGTCAATTTCCCTGATGGAAGTCACTGAGGTAGTCAAACAACTCCACAGTGGCAAAGCCGCAGGGGTTGATGAGATCCGTCCAGAAATGCTGAAGGCTTTGGGTGTTGAGGGGCTGTCTTGGTTGACACGCCTCGTCAACATTGCGTGGAAGTCTGGGACAGTGCCTAGGGGTTGGCAGACCGGGGTGGTGGTTCCCCTATTTAAAAAGGGGGACCAGGGGTATCACACTTCTTAGCCTCCCTGGTAAAGTCTACTCCAAGGTACTGGAAAGGAGGGTTCGGCCGGTAGTCGAACCTCTGATTGAAGAGGAACAATGCGGATTCTGTCCTGGTCGTGGAACAACAGACCAACTCTTTACTCTTGCAAGGATCCTGGAGGGGGCCTGGGTGTACGCCCATCCGGTCTACATGTGTTTTGTGGATCTGGAGAAGGCGTATGACCGGGTCCCCCGGGTGATACTGTGGGAGGTGCTGCGGGAGTATGGGGTGAGGGGGTCACTTTTGAGGGCCATCCAATCCCTGTACGCCCGAAGCGAGAGTTGTGTCCGGATACTCGCCAGTAAGTCGGACTCGTTTCCCGTGAATGTTGGCCTCCGCCAGGGCTGCGCTTTATCACCAATCCTGTTCGTGATTTTCATGGATAGGATATCGAGGCGTAGTCGTGGAGGAGAGGGGTTGCAGTTCGGTGACCTGAGGATCTCATCGCTGCTCTTTGCAGATGATGTGGTCCTTATGGCATCATCGGTCTGTGACCTTCAACAGTCACTGGATCGGTTCGCAGCCAAGTGTGCAGCGGTTGGGATGAGGATCAGCACCTCCAAATCTGAGGCCATGGCTTTCAGCAGGAAACCGGTGGATTGCCTACTCCGGGTAGGGAATGAGCCATTACCCCAAGTGAAGGAGTTCAAGTACCTCGGGGTCTTGTTCGAGAGTGAGGGGACAAAGGAGCTAGAGATTGGCCGGAGAATCGGAGCAGCGGGGGCGGTATTACAGTCACTTTACCGCACCGTTGTGACGAAAAGAGAGTGAGATCCGTGAGAGACTCGGAGTAGAGCCGCTGCTCCTTTACGTTGAAAGGAGCCAGTTGAGGTGGTTCGGGCATCTAGTAAGGATGCCACCTGGGCGCCTCCCTAGGGAGGTGTTCCAGGCACGTCCAGCTGGGAGGAGACCCCGGGGAAGACCCAGGACTCGGTGGAGAGATTATATCTCCTCACTGGCCTGGGAACGCCTCAGGATCCCCCAGTCGGAGTTGGAGGATGTGGCCCTGAGAAGGGAAGATTGGGGTTCCTTACTGGAGCTGCTGCCCCCGCGACCCGATCCCGGATAAGCGGTAGACGATGGATGGATGGATGGATGAATCAAAGTTAAACTGGGAGATGTTTTAAAGCGACTGGTGATCAGGAGTTGAACTGCAGGAACACAGTTCACTGGCGGTCACACAGCGTTGAGCTGCAGAGACACGGTGATCAGATCACACACACAGATGTGCACTGTTGACCTCGTCCTCTGCCTTAAGGCTGCAGGGAGACATGCAGGGTCAACACCCTTTCGTTACATATAGTGACCGTAAAATCTCTTAAGTAGACTTTTTGCTAACTTGTTATGTTTAGTACAACTTCCTTCTCTACGTACATAATGCTCGGCTCCAGGAAGCTCTAATTCACACAGAGTGCATTTATAGACTGTTAAGACGATCATTTAGTGAATCAATGAATAACAAGACAAGGTGTGTCCTGGTAGTGTGAGCGATTAATCACATCACAAGTTATATGTTCATCAATCAGAGCAGGGCCACGGGGGGAAAGCTTTGAGCAAATGTTTCTATGTTTTCTAACTGCTTAAAAAATTGCTTGATTTAAAAGGATTTAATTTGGGAAATAATGCTTTAGATGTGAGATAGTAACAACTCTGATTTCATATTCAAGATGAGAACACGAAGACGACTTCTTTCACTGGGATAAAACAGGAAAACAAGAACGCCTACAGATGATCTGGAACCAGCCACACAAATCCCAAACTCACTTTGAACACAGACTCAGGAGATGAAAGACACCGAGAGACAGAGGCACTTTGAAGGTTCATCATCAGACTGCAGGTTTGTATCTGAATGTAGCCCAAAGTAATAGTTAGAATATGAGAAATAGAGAGGTCTCTTATTGAAATATTCATGCAGCAGCTGTGACGGGGGCATCCCTTTAGACTGCAGTGCTGCATCATCAAGGTGTTACATAACTGCACAGTTCACAGACAGGCTCATTTCATCAGCTTGTTCTTGTTGTTTTAGATCTGTGTACAGATGTAATGCATCAGCTTCTATGATCACACTATTATCTGAATTTTGATATATGGTAAAAATGTTAAACTCCATTGGAGTTCAGGAAAAGTGTGTTTATTAAATGTTGAAAACTAGCATGTAGGTATAACTGTAAAATGCAATATCTTCATATGAGCTTTTTCTCACAGTATGACTATATAACAAAACAAAAATGGAATTGTTATTAATTATAAATGTAGGTGAGAATTAGTTTTAGAAATTTCAAGTAGCATTTACTTTACTAGTCTGAGTTGTGCAGCTTTGACTTTCATATTTCTAACTTCTTTAGCAATGTCACTGTTTTCCCAGACCTCAGCTATTATTACTATAGTACTATGTGTTCCACTCAAAAACACAAGTTGTATAAAAAAGCAGAAGTTGCAATGATCAGCCCCGACGTCACAATTGTGGTACCAACTGACGATATCAGTACCGTACTGTACACCCAGACTCTGTATATTCTCTGTGATCCGTTTTACACACAAACAGCACTGAATGCACAGGAGCTGCCGATGAGTCGGCAGGTGTTGAAATACATTATGTTGATGTCCAGTGGGGAGAACTGCACCATGGTACCTCCCAAGTGTTATGTTGGGACAAACAGCTTGCTGTGTATAACCAATGGTTGATAGTGAATGCTATCAAGTGGACTTATTGACAGGACTTGTAATGTTTGGGTAAGTAACAACAGTAATATCTTACTGTGTAGCTTACAGTAACACAGAAGGTCACATGTCCTGTAGCAACGCTGGCTCTCAGTTGTCCACTTTAGAAGCTCAAGGGTTAATCTGCAGAAGAGCTTGTCGGATGGTGGGAGTTTTGGAAACCCCCCCCCACTCACACACACCTTCAAGACGTTGGATTAGGGGGTCTGTGTTCACCATTTCTGTAACTGTGGTCAGCTGTGTGGAGGTGAGACGTTAAGCAGTTTCAACTTCTCTCTCAGATCTTTGTTTCCACTCTTTACACAACTATTTCTAGCATTATGTGTGCCGTTATCCCCATATTTAAAAAAATGAATACAAATAAATATAGCATCTCCCCCCTCTCTATGAGGGCTAGTTTTCCACCAATGTGACCTTTCAGAGAAACTATAAACACGTCTGATTTCTGCCACGGTCCACCACAATGTGCTGCTGCAGCCGACCCTGAGGTGCCGTTTCTAAAAATGTTTTATTTTCTTCCTTTAACATTCAAAACATATGACATTACAGTTGATATTTCTGTACACAAACAGGTGAGGAGTCAGTTAAGGTGAAGGCCGCTTGTCTCACCCTAGTTACTCCTACCTGAGGATGATGTCATTGACTCGACTTCCATGTGTTTCTACAGCCTGTGATTCAGGACAAAGAACATAAAGTGATTCTATCTTCACAAGGATGACTGATACGATGTGTTTAAAGGGGATTACAAAGATCTTATGAGCTCTGTATATTTGACTGCACACACTGTATACTTAGCAAACACTAAGTGATAAAGAGCTTTTGATCCTACAGATGAAATCAGAAAGACCGCCTTTGAGAAAGCTCCTGTCTGAACTGTCTAACTGCCTGAACTGAGAGCTCAACACAACACACACTGTCTGATGTCATCCTGCATCAAACATCACCCACATTCCAGCAGATTACACAAACCAGCAGCTTCTAAGAGGACGTTCATGGGTACGATTTAACTGATAAGCTCATACAACACCTGAGGAAAAATAAATAAAGGAGTTTTTAGCAGGAGCTTAAAGGTGAACTGAGCATTAGATGCTGCCATCTTTGGAATAAGAGAAAAACATGATGGCGTAAAAGCTTTTCTGACTGAAGGGGAAAAGAAGTGAGTCATCAGGAGAGAGAGTACCGGCAGCTCAGGCTGAATCGGTGCAAAATTGAAAAGCAATCCCTGGTGGGTGTGTGTTTTTCTGTGGAGCTTATACCTGCTCAGTGAAGGCCCCCGGGGGCCGCAGGGCAACCCGAGAGCATCGTCTCTTAGAAACACTGCGTGGTGAGGCACATGGCTCTCGGAAAGTTATTAACCCTGTGAAGGCAGCTCTGCTTCAGTGTACCGTTAGTGCTGTTCCTGCCAGTTCACTGAGCCAGCGGTGGAACCACCTGCATCTCATAAAAACCAGCCTTCCACACCAATCATACACTGGAGACAAAGAGTGAGCCAACAGGCTTACATCACCCACCGGTGCAGCTTTATCTCACAATATAACTACTGACCTTTTCAGAAAATACACAGTATTTTTAGAGGGGAAATGTGTGCTTTATAAAAGGAGCACTGTTCAGGCGTGTTTCTGTGAGCACTAACAAAGGGAATGCTGAGGAAAGACAGTGGGAGGGACTTTAAGCTGCTCACGACAGGAGGAATTTATGTCAGAATGCACTTAAACAGTTGGACATCAACAGAGGTAAACATGTCAAATGTCAGCTGTTGCTAATAGCGGTAATTCTGTGAGTGACTTGATGACAGAACCAAAATGTTACTTGGTTTGTGTGTCTGTAGGTGAGCAAAGAGACTCCACTCTGGAACACCAATCAGAAAGAGACTCCACTCTGGAACACCAATCAGAAAGAGACTCCACTCTGGAACACCAATCAGAAAGAGACTCCACTCTGGAACACCAATCAGAAAGAGACTCCACTCTGGAACACCAATCAGAAAGAGACTCCACTCTGGAACACCAATCAGAAAGAGACTCCACTCTGGAACACCAATCAGAAAGAGACTCCACTCTGGAACACCAATCAGAAAGAGACTCCACTCTGGAACACCAATCAGAAAGAGACTCCACTCTGGAACACCAATCAGAAAGAGACTCCACTCTGGAACACCAATCAGAAAGAGACTCCACTGCAGCTCAGCCCCTCCAGAGCCTTACTGCTGGCTTCATACTGATCTTTCATCACCACCTCCACAGAAAGCAGGTGCTTATTCATCATGTGGCCTGTCAGCCTCATGGTCAGCCCACACTTCCACACACCCACACCGAGTGCACTGACAGAGTTAATACCTCACTCGTTAGTTCACTTCATCACTTGCCGTTAGAGAAGGGATGTTATACAATCCCAATATAGTGTCGAAAGTCTTAACATACAATACAGTTGCAGATTGTTGAATGTGCTTTAGCAGCTATTGTGGTTCAAAATCAAAAAAGGTGGCCTGGAACACGTCCAAGTCAGCTGAATGTTAATATTTGACAGCTAACGCTGTGTAGACCAGTTAATAAGGGACAAAAGTGCCTCGTACATTAGTGACTCATATGTATGGAAGGACTACAGTGTGGCGCTCTGCAGCCAGTGGTGCACCACACGAGTCCAAAAACACTTTATTCTCTTTTGAAAAAACACAAAAAAAACTACTAGAGCAGAATGTCATCAAAGTTTAGATATCAGAGGAAGTGAGGAGAATGTGTTAATAATCCTTCGTCGTACACTGACACGGATCAGCCAATGACGATGCTAACATGATGACTTCTACCATAATGTTTCCCATGTTTACGGGCGTGTTAGCATGCTAATATTAGCGAGTTAGCAGTAAACACAAATTGCAGCTGAGCAGGACGTGAATGTCATTAGCCTTGGCAGGTTGTTTCGACCTGAAGATAACGATCGATACAATATGAAGTGATGAGCAAAGTGATCTGGACCAGAGCTGAACCGACACACCATCCATACAGCAACTCTGCTGATTATCTTGCACTACAATTTCAAATTTGCTGAGATTAAAACTCCATCTGTGGCAATGGGAGAGTGACTGAGTGAATATGAGTGATTGGTTGTGAATGCTGGGTGACTGACTGATGAGTGAATCACTCTTTGAGAATGAATGAATGGATACAGTGGGTGGAGTGAAAGAAAACGAATGACAGGAGAAATAAAATAATTAATCTTGATAAAAAATGATGCAAAATTATACTGAAGCTTTTCAGGTATAAAAGCATAATGAATCAAAAACTGTATTTGACCTGTTCTAAGAGTTCCCCAGCTGCACCCTGTTATTATATGAGGCCATGGAGCTCTTTGTTGTTTGAACTCAACCTGTGGAGATCTAATTTACCTCAAAGACTGACTGACAGAGAGAGACAGACGTCTGTCTGTCTGTCTGTCTGTCTGTCTGTCTCTCTCTCTCTCTGTCTCTCTCTGTCTCTCTCTCTGTCTCTCTCTCTGTCTCTCTCTGTCTCTCTGTACTGAAACAACAGAGAGGAGCTGCTGCTACTTTGTCTAAGCAAATGAATCGTACATTTGAAGTCTGGAAATAAAATGAAAAGCCTGTGCAGACTGCTTTGCATAAAGTTCTTTGAATTCTTCCGTGTCTATTTGTGCAGCTTTGTATCAACTGATCCTTTAATGACACATGTCAACATTTCTGAACAATTTTTTTCCTTAACTGGAATGGAACAGGCAACTGACTTGTACTTGTACTGCCTCTAACTTCAGTCAGAAGCTAAATTGAGCAGGATTAACAGGAGTTACCAGGCCAGAAGGAGCTTCACTAATGATTACGATGTTTTGTGAATGTAGCCCTGGACTACAGATGTGGTACGTGCATCAGCATCTTCCCACAGCACAGTCTTTGAAAACAATCTGCAATCTGCAAACCGCAGTCTTCTGGCATGATGTATGTGTGACATGTGCTTCCCCATCACAAATTCTGCTGTTACTCAGTAAATATCAGCCTAAGGTCAGTGCATAGAGTATTTTCACCTGAAACAGTTTATAAAAGCTTTGCCGCAGGAGCGACTGGAAGAGGAAATTCAAAAACAACGAGGGGATGAACTAAAGAGAAGGGGCCTTTGTTGTCGCCACCCCTTCTGACCTCCAGGGAACTCACAGCAGAGTTTGTGAAGGCTGAGGCTCTTTGCCATCCAGCCCGCTCCTGGATGTAGGGGGACTGGGCACGAGTTCAGGAATGCCATATTCAGCGCAGTGTGAGCAGCAGAGGCTGTGCTGTGAGGCTTCCTTTAAACATGTGATTATTAAAGACTTCTGACATTGTTGGTCGTGGAGGGAACTGGACATTCTTGAAATGTAAAAATAAACTTCTGTGCTCTCCGGTTAGGGTTCAACATGGTATAGTTAACTGTAATGTTTCTTCTTTATTAAAGTAAATGACAAGCCCAGGCCGGGCCCCGGAGGAGGGGTTGACTGCAGCCCAATTGGCTGTTGTTACAGCACTCCAGCAACGTTTTCAGAAACTTGGCGTGCCTCTGAAAACCACCACGTTTTATCCGGCTCGATCTCAAACTTGCGGTTTACTAGCCCACTTTTTATTTGCCCCGGGCAAGTGGGCAATCCTATTGTTGAGCCCTGCGACAAACTATGTAATGGAGACACAAATTCTAAATTACAACAAAGACATGTTTGGCTTTACTTACTTACTTTCATCGCTGTTGATGGCTAGCAAGTGGTCATTGTGTACCAGGAAAACCCCTGAATGCTCTTTAGATTGTATACTATGTTCACTGGAAGCAAAGGGTCAGGTACAGGACAGGACACCACGAGCCTGCTGTTATCAAAAACAAACACCTGTGTGTGTGTGTGTGTGTGTGTGTGTGAGAGTGAGAGACAGAGACAGAGACACAGAGACACAGAGAGACAGATAGATAGATAGATAGATAGATAGATAGATAGATAGATAGATAGATAGATAGATAGATAGATAGATAGATAGATAGATAGAGAGAGACTGAGAGAGAGAGAGAGAGAGAGAGAGAGAGAGAGAGACAGACAGATAGAGAGAGAGAGATAGAGAGACAGACAGATAGAGAGAGAGAGATAGACAGATAGACAGAGAGATAGAGAGAGAGAGAGAGACAGAGAGATAGAGAGAGAGAGAGAGAGAGAGACAGAGAGAGAGAGAGAGACAGATAGAGAGAGAGATAGAGATACAGACAGATAGATAGAGAGATAGACAGAGAGATAGAGAGACAGACAGACAGATAGATAGAGAGACAGACAGACAGATAGAGAGAGAGAGAGATAGAGAGACAGACAGACAGATAGAGAGACAGAGAGATAGAGAGACAGACAGACAGATAGATAGAGAGACAGACAGACAGACAGATAGAGAGAGAGAGAGATAGAGAGACAGACAGACAGATAGAGAGATAGACAGACAGAGAGAGAGAGAGAGAGATAGAGAGACAGACAGACAGATAGAGAGATAGACAGAGAGAGAGAGAGAGCGACAGATAGAGAGAGAGATAGACAGAGAGAGAGAGAGACAGATAGAGAGAGAGATAGAGAGACAGACAGATAGATAGAGAGATAGACAGAGAGAGAGAGAGAGAGAGAGAGAGAGAGAGAGAGAGAGAGAGAGAGATAGAGAGAGAGACAGAGAGATAGACAGACAGACAGATAGAGAGAGAGATAGAGAGACAGACAGACAGACAGAGAGGTAGAGAGACAGATAGATGGAGAGACAGATAGATAGATAGAGCGATAGAGAGACAGACAGATAGATAGAGCGATAGAGAGACAGATAGATAGAGCGATAGAGAGATAGAGAGACAGAGAGAGACAGAGAGACAGAGAGACAGAGACAGATAGATAGAGAGACAGACAGATAGATAGAGAGATAGATGGAGAGACAGATAGATAGATAGATAGAGCGATAGAGAGACAGATAGATAGAGCGATAGAGAGATAGAGAGACAGAGAGAGAGACAGAGAGAGAGACAGAGAGACAGACAGATAGAGAGAGAGATAGAGACAGACAGATAGATAGAGAGATAGACAGAGATAGAGAGACAGACAGACAGACAGATAGAGAGAGAGAGAGATAGATAGACAGACAGACAGACAGAGAGATAGAGAGAGAGAGACAGAGAGACAGAGACAGAGACAGATAGAGAGACAGATAGACAGATAGAGAGATAGAGATAGAGATAGAGAGACAGACAGATAGAGAGATAGAGATAGAGAGATAGAGACAGATAGATGGATAGATAGATTGAGAGATAGAGAGAGAACGGTGTGTGATTTGTGAATGTTGAGCTCAGAGTCTCCAGCTCTGTATGTGCTTCCCCCTCTCTCCTCTCATCATGAGTTATGTAACAGCCTCCAGGTCATTGTTTTAAAGCACTCGCTGCTCTTCCAGCTTTCATGCAGAGAATCACAGCCACTCATCAGATGGCTCAGGCCAACCCCTGCATGTTGCAAAGAATATGGGAAAAAGCACTAAACTTCTGCAGTTTTTTCAAGAGGCTATAAGGGTCCAAAAAGCTGAAACCTGTGCCACTAACATGCACTGAATCTGCACACATACAGCAGAGACAGGTTGTGGAGTTCGGTTCCTAAAGCACACGAGTCTGGTCGTGTGCTTTGGAACGCAGTTTTGTCCTCTGCTCCCTCTCCCTCTCCCTCTCCGCTGTTGGTTGTTAGCTGTATCGGAGGTGTTATTGACTTGAGCTTAGTTGTTTTTACAGCAATATACAAATGATATTAGAGGGAATTATGAGCTGTTAAACATAATGACGAAAAAACATTTTTAAAACGGTAATAAAGGAGTGTGTGTTGAAATACATTGGATTTATTTTTTTGTTTTTTCAAAGATGGGAATTTACTTCGCCACGGGAAGCAGATTTTTTTCGGCCCTTAGCTCACATATAATGAAAGTGAAGCCCTAAAACTTAAAGTTGCACAAATCCAGTGGTTATTCACAGAGACAAACAGCTCCTCTTTTTCTCAGGGGTTGGAGGAGACCAAAGCAGAACTAAAGAGAGAGAATACTGGAGTTACATTCATCAGGTGGACACAAACATGACTGTGTCAGCTGGATGTGTGAATAGGCAGCTGTTTGCGTCACACAGTACTCTTATCTCTACAGTCATATTTGATGCTCATCTCTGCATAATGTTACACTATTGGAGAGTTCCAGTTCTTGCCGATTACAGGCGTTGTTAATCTGGGTTAGAGCTGAACAAAGCCTTCATTCTCATCGCACTCATTAAATCAATTCCTTCCGCTTTAAAGAGCACTAGTTGATAGTCTGCTGCTCTTATCTCTGTAAAGCCTGCCTGGCAGACGTGCAGCCCTTACAGTGTAGTCCAGTTCAAACAGCAGAGCAAGTCATTTCAAACTTCTCGGTCATTGTGGCCTCTCTGCAATGTGAACAAACATACTGTATAATATGTTTTTAATCATACTGTTGTCCTTATACTTTCTTCTATCTATGGTGCTTTTACTGTCATGTATTTCTAAATAAACCAATTGATAATGGATCTATTGGAAATTGAAAGTTACATTAAGGAAAATCTTCCCCGTAGAAAATCAATAAAAACTTCACTTGTTGAAACATGAAGTGACTTCAGTCATGTGATCAAACCTGGACAAGTTCCATTTTCTATAAAAGCCTATGAGTCATGGTTTAAATAAAGCTTGAGTTGAGAATATTTTACCACTGATGTGTGTTTTCAGATAAAAATAAATTACGTCCCTGCTCAAGTGATGTAACTTTCTTTTCTGGGTTCATTTTGTTTATTTGTGTGAAGAACTGGCTAAAGACAATGTGACATCATCCCACTGAAAGTGTTTCACTGATCTCATCCACAACATCCACAGTGAACATCAAGTTCTGCTAATCCAGTAAAAACAAGCAGCAATTTGAGCTTCTTTCAACCTGCTCCTACAGTCACACAGGAATACATCACTGCTCTCAACTAGTTACAACACAATTTCAAGGAAACCATGTGGAACATCTGAGAGACCAAACTGAAGCCAAAGTGGATTAGAACGTAATCTGGGTCTAAAAAATTATTTTTAATATAAAGAGACAGAAAGCCAGTCAGTCAACTATTTAACTATTTAATACACTAATCCTTTCAGCTGTAAACTAATGTGTCCTGCTCCCAGCTACTGTTCTACAGAGTGCCTTCCTGGGACCACAAACACTGTTTACATGCTTTGCTCTTTACACACAGTGTGCACTGGATGAATGAAGTACCTGCACACAGTTATATTGTGTGGCACCAGCACAGTGATCGATGGGCTCAGACTGTGGCAGAGCTCTGCTGTTTACCAGCTCGCTATGAAAGTGCTGAAAAGCTCCCACACACTCCGAAGTTCCACAAATCCGAAACAAACGATGCAGAAAGTCACACTGAGGTTGTGCATGCGTGGCTGCTCGGGACACTCGCCGGCTCCCACAGCAGTAATGTATCACCAGAGCCGGCAGGAAGCTCCTACCTTGCAGGTTCTGTACTCGGATGTCGCTGATCTGTCCGATAAATTCCTCCCGCTCGAACCAGTCTTCCCACTCGTGTCCAGCCATCTGGAGCCGCGGAGAGTGCTGCAGGGATCCCGGGCAGGAACACTGAGGAAGCTCCCCCCGGCTGAGGAGGAGAAGCTGCTGCAGCGGGCAGACGGGCTGTCTATTGTCCGGCCGGCCGACCGAGAGCCATGCAAGGCGGGTACACACGGGAGGGTTTCACTCACTGGCTGGACATCGCGGGTATTTACAGCGGGAGCTCCGGGAGGACAGCCCGTGGAGAGGAGAGGAGAGCAGGGCAGGAAGGAGCTGCAGCACCTGGTTGGTATTTCCGAGGTGGGATGGAGCTGATCCAATCCCCGCCCCCCGCCCCCCCCCCTCTCTCTCTCTCTCTCTCTCTCTCTCTCTCTCACACACATACACAAACAAACACACACACTACTCCAATAATCAGCAGGGTTTGATATTTGTTTAATCATTTATGCTGAGTAAAACTTTATTTATGTTATAAAGTGCTTCACTGTTGAAAGATGATACCAGCATTTAAATACATGAATTCATTATTTATTTGACATGTTCTGCATTGTTCTAGCTGATTTTAAGTTCCCATCTTAACCTCTGGGACACATGTTGAGTCTTCACAGACACTAGAACATGTGCACATACAGTCAAACCAAAACTGTGAACCCTGTAGACTCACTGGACATTATGAAAATTAAACAATTGGACTTTTATATCAGTATCACTCAACTGCTTTATCACTTCTGTTGTTTCCCATAGCATCACATCATGTGACGTGAAGGGCAGGCTCGACAGACCACAGACAATACTGTGAAAGGATGCCTGCATCTCAACTCTATAATGCATGTGTTTCCTCACTGGAGAGATACATACAGTAAGTCAGTTTGAAAAATGATTGACACACGTTCAATCTACTGATCAAGGTTAGATTTCAAGGTTTCAACAATAGATGTAAAAAGACACGATCATTATCACAACATGGTCAACAATCACTAAAAGACAATGAATGAACATGTAAAGTGCAAACGTAAATACAGTTAGATGGATATTATTAAATATTAATAATCACTAACAATAAGAGATTTTTAGTGTTTGTACTGTAAATGCAGGGAGATGAAGAACTATGTTTTTATTCTATCCTTTGGTATTCATGTGTCATGATTCTCTTTTGAGTTTTTGTGCTTTTAAATTCCTAATAAAAATCAAATGACATCATAAAGAGACGGTTCCCTAAAATGTGTTTCTTTATCAATTGCGACCAAGAAATGTATTTAATGAACATGTCACTAATCTGAGGGGAAGAACTTTACAATGTAACACCGTTTCAAAACACATGTTTACCATTTCTGTACTTCAATTGCTTGTCATTTATGGACGATACCAGTGAAGTGACATCACAATGAACACACACAGTAGTGTCTCACACACACGCTGCCACAGACACTCACGAGCGCACCAACATGGATCAATCTGCCGCTAGATCTAAAGTGAGATGAGTGAGAGAGATTACGCAACGATTTGTTGATCATAAGAAAAATGTAGAATAATGTCAATTTGTTGTCAAAGGTGTTCCTTAACATCCTGTGACCTTGAGTTGTGTAAAGGTCATTCATGATTACAATAACAATGACCTGCTGCAGGTGCACCCGTCTGAGAAAACCCATTTTGGTCGCTTGTACCTGTGATCTCGTTCTTTAGGTCATGACCCAGCCTTCATGACCATAGGTGAGGGTAGGAACGAAGATCGACCGGTATATTGAGAGCTTTGCCTTCTGGCTCAGCTCTCTTTTCGTCACAACGGTGCGGTAAAGTGACTGTAATACCGCCCCCGCTGCTCCGATTCTCCGGCCAATCTCTCGCTCCATTGTCCCCTCACTCGCGAACAAGACCCCGAGGTACTTGAACTCCTTCACTTGGGGTAATGGCTCATTCCCTGCCCAGAGTAGACAATCCACCAGTTTCCTGCTGAGAGCCATGGCCTCAGATTTGGAGGTGCTGATCCTCATCCCAACCGCTGCACACTCGGCTGCGAACCGATCCAGTGACTGTTGAAGGTCACAGACCGATGATGCCATAAGGACCACATCATCTGCAAAGAGCAGCGATGAGATCCTCAGGTCACCAAACTGCAACCCCTCTCCTCCACGACTACGCCTCGATATCCTATCCATGAAAATCACGAACAGGATTGGTGATAAAGCGCAGCCCTGGCGGAGGCCAACATTCACGGGAAACGAGTCCGACTTACTGCCGAGTATCCGGACACAACTCTCGCTTTGGGCGTACAGGGATTGGATGGCCCTCAAGAGTGACCCCCTCACCCCATTACTCCCGCAGCACCTCCCACAGAATTACCTGGGGGACCCGGTCATACGCCTTCTCCAGATCCACAAAACACATGTAGACCGGATGGGCGTACTCCCAGGCCATCTCCAGGATCCTTGGGAGAGTGAAGAGTTGGTCTGTTGTTCCACGACCAGGACGGAATCCGCATTGTTCCTCTTCAATCAGAGGTTCGACTACCGGCCGAACCCTCCTTTCCAGTACCTTGGAGTAGACTTTACCAGGGAGGCTGAGAAGTGTGATACCCCTGTAGTTGGCACACACTCTCTGGTCCCCCTTTTTAAATAGGGGAACCACCACCCCGGTCTGCCAACCCCTAGGCACTGTCCCAGACTTCCACGCAATGCAAAGAAACCTACTCTCTGAATATTTTGTCTGTGTTATATGACAAAAATAATTGTGTTGTGTGTTTTACTGGTATAACAAAAACTCCTAAATACATGCTTGAGTTGGATTATGTGAAAACAAGTCACTATCTTGTGCAGAGCACTGGTTCAGTATTTGTTCAGGTTTAATTTGTGCATACACAGCTGAACGAGGCTGCTCAGTAAATGTGCAGCTGAAGAGTGAAGCTTCTTCCTGTGTGTCATTAAGTGAAGTCTGCTCTCTGTACACTGTCACCACACGGGAAGTGAGGATCATATTAGTGAAGCCTGTTTATACACTTCAGACACACAGACATCTCTCAGTTTACAGTGGAGCTGCAAGACAGCGCTGAAGCAAAGAAGTCTTCACTGGCATCTTTTTTTGGTTCGAGCCATTTGTATGTTTGAAGGATGATATGAAACCAGTTCAGGTTAAAGGCTATCCCCATATTAACAGTGTACGCAGGACTGAGACGTTATTCATCATGTTAAGTCATGGAGTCATGTTAAGTCATGGAAAGAACATTTCTAAGATTTTAAGAAGCAAAACTTAAGGTCTCTTTAGTGAAGAGCAAGATATCTTGATAATCACAGCCAGACTAGCGGAATATTTCACAGGAATATTCTTTGGATTATTGAAAACTAATGTCCAGATTATCATAAACAAAAGCTTCCTGTTGATTCCACGTGAGCCTCAAACGCATGGTATAGTCTACAGACTTGTATTTATTATTATTATTTTTATACTTGTTTATCTAACTTGTTTCAGTGTCTTTGTCTCCAATAACATTAGTGTCAGAAGGTTTTCACGGGATATGACTGAAACTGGGAGCTCACACTGCGATGACACAGAGCTGGTAGAAAAACAATAAAATATCCCATATAAAATAGCATTTAGAAATATTTTGTAATTGCTTTTGGTGAGAAACGATGAATGCAAACTTTTGTTTGGAAGAACTTTAAAGGTTCAGTGTGTAATTCCACCTGCTTCACAGATATAGGGGGCAGTATGTCTGCCTGCCTGTCTGTCTGTCTGTATGCCTGCCTGTCAGTCTGCCTGTCTGTCTGTATGCATGTCTGTCAGTCTGCCTGTCTGTCTGTATGCATGTCTGTCAGTCTGCCTGCCTGTCTGTCTGCCTGCCTGTCTGTCTGTCTGTATGCATGTCTGTCAGTCTGCCTGTCTGTCTGTATGCATGTCTGTCAGTCTGCCTGTCTGTCTGTATGCATGTCTGTCAGTCTGCCTGTCTGCCTGTCAGTCTGCCTGCCTGTCTGTCTGTCTGTCTGTCTGCCTGCCTGTCTGTCTGTATGCATGTCTGTCAGTCTGCCTGTCTGTCTGTATGCATGTCTGTCAGTCTGCCTGTCTGCCTGCCTGTCTGCCTGCCTGTCTGTCTGTCTGTCAGTTCATTGCAGCAGTCTGTTGAGACAGTGGCTCTAAATATCTCTGCTGTCTGTATATCTTCACGTGGAGCTCAGATATGTGTGTTTGCTGTACTCCGGGCGGTAGAGACGAGCAAACACATCCGGCTCAGATACGGCCGATATATCTCAGCACCAGGAGTAACAACCGGCTGATGGAGCGCTGAGTCCAACCTGTGGAATAGCAGCAACAGAAAGTTTCATGATCCGAGTCGGCTGAATCAGTGCTAACTGCTCATTGCTAATTGCTGTATCTTGTTTGTTTAATATATACGCAAACAGAAATGTAAAAACAATAATTTGTCATTGTGGAGCCTCTTGTCCACAGTCCGTTACAGGGATGACAGAGAGAGTATAGGGTCACACACACAGCTTTATTCGCTCACAGGTAAGCTTTCTATCACAAGCACACTAACAGGTCGCTCTCCAGTCGGTCACTCTGCTGTTCGTCGCTCTCCAGGCTGCGCTGCGTCTTGGCTCACCAAGCGTCTCCGTCTCCTCTGGAACCCAGCCTACTGCAAGAGAACAGAACCAGGCCATCACCGTGCATTTATTATGTGACTGATTACCTGATTCCGTTCAGCTGTCTGGCCTCCAGCTGGGACACTCCTGTCCCTCCCCAGCAGCCGGCGCCCTAACCACACCCCACTGCCACAGTCATTTTAGGGGGAGTAACATGCTAAACTGCTTCTTGAAAAACATCAGCTGCATGCAGTTACTGTGCATCATCACAGTGAAGTTAACACCTGCAGTAGCATCATGCAGGCAGAGAGATACAAAAACCTAAACAAATGCTGAACAGCCCATCGTGGGCGGATACAGTTTGTCAAGAAATAAATATTAATTCCAGATTTTTTCTCCTTGTGCACTCACTCTCGATAGAATGTGTGGTAGAACGGAAACAAGTAGTTGATTAGGCAAGTTTATTTATATAGCACATTTCAACAACAAGGAAATTCAAAGTGCTTTACAAAAAAGAAGTGTAAAAGAAACACATTATAAAATGATATTGTAATACATTTAAAAACATTAATGAGACAAGAGATTGTCAAAAAATAATCAGCAACTATTTTGATAATCGATAAATAATCATTTTAATAATTTCTCCATCAAAACTGCCAAATATTTGTTGGTTTCATCTTCGTCAATGTAAGATTTTTTATTTTGTTTCTCACATATGGTCGGAATATTATCATCTTTTTAGACATTTGGTCGAATACATCACCTTAGAATGTCAAAAATGTTCACTATTTTCTGACATTGTATAGACCAAACAATTAATCAAGAAAATAATGAGCAGATTAATATTGAATATGATGAATATTTAGGTGGTAGATGAAGATGAATTTGGACAGAGCCAGGCTGGCTGTTTCCCTCTGCCTCCAGTCTTTATGCTAAGCTAAAACAAGCTAACGATGTCCATTAGATTAATACCACCTTCTCATCTCAGGAAGGAAGCAGAAATCATATTTCTCAAAATGTTGAACTATGTAATACTTTAATGAACATTAGTAGAACTATGTCTGGGAAGGTTCACAAAAAGGCTTTTGAGAGTTCAGCCAAGTGCAGTTATATTTAAAACAAGAAGACTTTTAAATGCCAGATTTTTAAATACAACATCATTTATTTCTCTAAAGCTTTTCTCGGACCAGGCTGCACTGTGTTTCTCCCACGTGTACAAACCCACACAAGCTAATACACAACCTGGGACTTCTATAAATACATACAGATGAGAGGGGGACATTTGCATGCTGACCCACATTAAGCCAGTGTGACAGTTAGGAGGTTATTTTCTCCTCCTTAGATGTCAGTGCACCCCCGCCCACTCAATGTAAAGCAGAGGCAGATGTTACGTAACTATTTCAGAGCAAAGTGATCATCTTCCTAAAGTGAATCAACCTTAAAGTTCATTCTAATCTTTGATGAGCTAAAATGAGAAACTCGCCAGCCGATATCTCGAGTAATCTGTTTAAAAGCCATCTGGCACATCTCACCGCACCCAGCTGTTCAACAAATAAAACAAGCTTACAGCCATACTTCCACCGGAACAATTTCTGACAATTAGCACACCACTGATCCAGTCCCAGAGATGAACATGCTTCTGTGAGTCGCTCCACTGCTGTTGTCTCTCTGATGTGGATCTTTATGTGGCTCAATCCCATGTGTGATCACATCCTTGTGTTGGGCTCATTGACCCTTTGTGAGTGCGGCTTCCATCTGTAAGTGCATCAGCCTTCTAATTGCTGGTGGGGAATGCAGAGAATGCCACAGATGAGAGGTTCTGCACAGTAACAAGAGAGAATGTTTGCTGTGGGATGCAAAACAGTTCAGCAGCCGACCGTCTTTAAAACACGGACCCCGTCTCGTTTACCGTTTGTGTGTGACTTTTCTGCCGTCATCACCATTCATATCCATACAACAACTGTGATATGATTACATTGTTTACTAGAGCACAAAGTTATTCATAGATCCATCCTCTTAGTTTTGCTCTTGAAGTGGATTGATGTAATACACTTTTGGTCTTTTGTGAAGAAGCAAGGCCATGACCTTGCTTCTTTAGGAGAGTGGAGGGGATCCAGTGGAAGAGGGGACCCTCTGAGGTCCAACATGGGGGTGCTCCTTGGTCTTCAGGTGGTTGTTGTTGCACCATCTGATGAAGCTCTCCATTAGTCCTCTGTACTTCCTCTTTGTTGATGCATCCAACAATGGAGGAGTCATCTGAAAACGTTTTAAAGTGGCAGAACCCAGAGTTGAGTGTGCCGTTGTTTCATATCACAACCTCAGAGGCACAGGCTACTCTGACGTGCTGCAGCCGGCCAGTGGGGTAGAGTGTGTGTGTGTGTGTGTGTGTGTGTGTGTGTGTGTGTGTGTGTGTGTGTGTGTGTGTGTGTGTGTGTGTGTGTGTGTGTGTGTGTGTGTATGTGTGTGATCCATGTTGTAGTGTCAGGGTGTATCACCAGGCGCTAATCCCTAAGAAGAAAGGGCTGTAGGATGTTACCGGCTGTCTTCTGAAGAGGGGGAGGCAGCGATGTTCTTGATGGACCTTTCACTTAGAGACGCATTATTTATACTAACTGTGACACTTATGAGTCACAATCCTGAACACATTCATCAACTTTTCACATTCTGCTAGCACCGAGTGAATGTTTTAACATTTCTGAAGTTTCTTCGGGAACATCATGTAACTTACTGCAGAACATTAAGCTGTGACAGAGTTGGTAGTGAAGACATCAGGAACAACAGGAAGTGAGCCATAACTCATAAGCCATAAGAAATACTTCTATTTATCTATATCGACAAGCAAACTGGAGTGTCTGCTTCCTCCTCAGCTGTCTGTGAGTCACGCAGTAGTACGGAGGCGTTGATGCTGTTTCTACAGGCGTCATGTCATTAGAGTCCTCAGGAGAGCTCTCCATCAGACCCACACACACGGTTGGTGCTTCTTAATGGAGAGATAAGGCTAACGGGAAACAGTCACTGCCTGCAGGGCACTCAACCAATCAGGAAGAAGACACAAGGCTATATTTAATTGTATCTGGATTTGTGTCCAGGCATACTGTACATGTTGAATTATGGATCATTTTCATTTTCTTCTAAAGGGCTAAAGAGACCTTGAACTCTATTTCTCCCCATAGATTTCCCTTAAAGCTGCACTTCAGTATTCTTTGTGTTAACTATGGATGCATTGACGTGTGTAGTGTAAAACAGTTGGCTCATGAATGAAACAACAGAGAAATATCACAAACTCTGCAATTCCCTTCATCTCTATGAAGCTTTTTAGCTTCATTTAGCTCAGCTCAGCTTTACCCCTTGCCTGCTACCTATTGACTGGTCCTTGTGGATTATTATCATCCCGCTGTGGATCAGTGTACTCGACTATAACCTGCTCCTGACTACTAATAAAGGTCATTACCAATTATCCTTGGTTTCCTGTGTGCTGCACTTGGGTCCACCATCGACTTGCACGAGAGGACGATAGCCACATTAGCTGTGGAGGCACGCCAGTCATCCTCTGCTCATGAGCAGGCGTTAGCTTTCTTAGCCACTCAGTTGCAGCAGCTAACAGCGGCTCTGACTCAGCAAGCAGCGCCTCCTCCCGTGGTTTCTCCACCTGCTTCCGCACACACGGCGCTTGGATTCACACCCCGGGTAGGAACTCTGGCGCGCTACACCGGTGATCCGGAGGGCTGCAGCCCGTTTCTCACAAACTGTTCCATCCTGTTCGCGTTTCTTTTGATATGCCAGATTCACTGGATGGGTTAATCGAACTCACGCAGGGCCGGGTTTCTTCTTCGTGGAGAAGAAAGATAAGTCACTGAGGCCCTGCATCGACTACCAGGGCCTAAATGACATCACAGTAAAGAACCGCTATCCTCTGCCGCTCATCTCCTCCGCCTTTGAGTTGCTACAGGGTGCGACTGTTTTCAACAAGTTAGATTTAAGAAACGCCTACCATTTGGTCCGGATCCAGGAGGGAGATGAATGGAAGACTACTTTCAATACCTCATCTGGACACTATGAATATTTGGTAATGCCTTTTGGCCTTACCAATGCACCATCCGTTTTCCAGGCCTTGGTGAATGACATGCTTCTCGACATGTTGAACAAACTCGTGTTTGTTTATCTGGATGACATTCTGATCTTCTCCAAGATCCTGAAAGAACATGTACATCATGTCCAGGCTGTCCTCCAGCGTCTCCTAGAGAACTCTCTGTTTGTAAAGACCGAGAAGTGCAAATTTCACACCTCCTCTGTCTCTTTTCTGGGATATATTGTGGGACAGGTGACTGTACAGATGGAGCCCACCAAGTTGACAGCTGTCACTTCATGGCCTGTTCCGGACACTTGCAAACAACTGCAACAATTCCTGGGGTTCGCCAACTTCTACTGGTGGGCCAGAAGGTTTGGCTGTCCACTCAGGACATTCCATTACGGGTGAAATCGAAGAAGTTGGCGCCTAGGTTTATCGGGCCATTTGAGATTCTGAAGGTCATCAATCCAGTGGCAGTAAGACTCAGACTACCTCGTACCATGCAGATTCACCCGACTATTCATGTTTCTAAGATTAAGCCAGTTCAGGAGAGTTTGCTGGTTCCGGCTACTCCACCTCCTCGGTACATCGATGGTGGTCTCACCTATACGTTTCGCCGCCTGCTCCGTTCCCGTCGCCGTGGGAGAGGCCTCCAGTATTTGGTGGACTGGGAGGGGTATGGGCCTGAAGAGAGGTTGTGGGTCCCTGCTCGACATGTTCTGGACACCCAGCTCATCAGGGAGTTCCACCAACGTCACCCTGATCAGCCGGCTAGACCTACCACACCAATAAGCAGGGATACTATTGGGACTTTTCCTTCCCTTCCTACTGACTTATCCAATGAGGACAGTGAGGAACCACCCTCGGACAAAGGCGAAAGTTCTTAGGGAGGAGAAGAGAGGGAGGGTAACAGGATTGCCTCAGATGAGTCCCAGGTACTAGCCACAACTTTCCTGATGGAAAACCAAAAGAAACGAGTCAAGTCGAGTAGAGCCGGAGAGACAAACAAGTTCCTCTCCTTCCTGTCACAACCATGGTGACCATCTCCCTGTCCGTCTGTTGTGTGACTGCACACACACACACACACACACACACTACATGCAGTGAGAGGTAGTCCACACTTGACTGCACAAACACACACACACACACACACACACACACACACACACACACACACACACACACACACACACTACATGCAGTGAGAGGTAGTCCACACTTGACTGCACAAACACAAAGCTGGTGTTATCATGCAGCTCTGTGACATCTCAGGAAGTATTACTGTGTGCTCAGCGAGAACTTGACTCTGGAACATAATGAAACTGTGTCGTATGAAGAGGGGCATCATGGGGGGGACTAACTTAGAAGTCAACAATAACAATCGCATACAAATCTGATAGTTTCCAACTAGCAGGATCAAATGATAATTCCGAATTCATTTTATATAACCTGTGTTTAATTTTGCAAACTGTGGACGACACACTCAGGCTCAGCTGGTCCCCACACGGTGTCCTGCATGAGCTTTACAGTCTTATATCACCCAGAGGAGTTTACTGTAACACTGGATTCTGCTCTTTATATCTTTATATCTTCTGTCGACTCCTTTTTACCTCCATGGTGCTCAGCACACACACACTGGAGATGCTGTAGAATGAGAATGACTTCCATTGTTAGTGCAAACCTTGCTGGTGCTCCCCACCACTGCTCGAACACTCAAAAATCTGTAGAGGCCAATACATCCTGACTGTTAGTCCTTTGTGAGCATCGATGATCCCACACATCCCATAATACAAGTCATTAATGTCTTTCATGATTAGACCCCCTGCACCTCCTAAATGCCCACTTCACACCTTCAGTAGCATGTTAAATGGTGATGAGGCAGGGAAGTTTTAGTAAAGATGCAGATACAGCATTACTACCTCTAAAGCAGGGGTGGGGAACCTCCGGCCTCCATTTGATCCGGCCCTCGAGGTAATTTGTAAAACGCACGCAAATAAAATCCACTAGCAAAAACATGGCAAACTGCACGAGCTGAAAGGACGAGTGCGTTTGGATAAAGTTAACGCTCTTCGGCGGAGTTTGGCCCAACAAGCAGCTCTCTGCAGAGCGGAACATACAAACATGGAAAGATAGATCCGTAGACCACCACACCAAGAACAGACTATTCCACCACTGCTGTGCAATATTCACTTTATTTTCTATCAACCACTTGCTACTTATATTATTTTGTATTATATTTTATTATTGTTTACTGCCTTTTTACTTCATATATTCTTTTGCTGTGACAAGATACATTTCCCCGTTGTGGGACTAATAAAGGATTGTTTTCTGATAAAACGGAAAGATACATGGATAAAAAAGTAGATTTTTTGCACAGCATAAAAGAAAAGTGAAATGAATGGGCTGCGTCTTAAATTTTTTTACAGAGGTTATGAGTTCAATAATTAGTACGGCCCTCGAAGGATGTTGTAAAAAATAAATAAAAATGGCCCTAAAACAGATTCCCCACCCCTGATCTAAAGGTCTTTCTGAGAGTAAAGTGTTACTACCCCTGACTTCATTGTGAAGGTTAGATTAACGAGACATAAATTCACTCTGCTTTGGTTATTTTAGCATCAGAGTCAGAAGGACATCTTTGTAAAAACGCTGCAGATTGATGAGGACTGGAAGCTCGTGTCTGGCAGAGTGTGAGCTCCAGATTGCAGCACAGCTCGGTGGACTGGCTGGGAGGACGAGGTGAGAGCAGCGTAGGAGGCTGCACAATATCTCACTTACTGTGTATTTGTACAATGTGTACTTCTAAAGTACACCGTTTCTGTTGTAAACAAATCCCAGAGACCAAAAGCAGAAGTTACTTTCTGCACCACCTGCCTCCATCAGTGGAGTCTTCAGGGTTAAACAATCTCTTCTCTTCAGCGGAGCAGTCGTCTCCAGAGACAGGAAGTAAATGGAAAGTGTTAGCCCTCTGTAAGAAGTGTGAAATGATCTTATCATCTTGTATAATGCCGGTGGTTAATATGAGCTCCACTGGCAGCAGGAGTCAAACGATCAAAAACACAAACACTAGAATATTCAAATTGCCTTTTTATTTCATCAGAATAAAAAACATTGGTTAAATACAAGCTCTGTTGAATAATATCACACTTTTCTTCTGTTTCAAAACCTTAATAAAATAGAATAGAATAGAATTTTACAAAAAAGCTCACATGTCAATCATTACCTGGATAATTAATAATTTCATAACGAAGACTTTTATCTGAGAAGACTCTGGCATTTAGGACATTTTTGCATAAAGTGTATTCAAACTATTCTTCTGTATGTTTGTCACACACGCTGTACGTAAAGGACCAGCTGTGCTCAGATTCAAGTCATTTCATATGTTGCATAAGGTATCCATGGACACAAAGTAGGATCTGAGGCTGCCAAGCGACACATGCATAAAGAGGCAGAGGTACCACGAAGCCTAATTATAGATTCATATACAATGCATTAAACCTTCTGTTTAACTTGCTTATATAACAGTTTACAGTACAATGTTACATAGTGAATACATAAAGGTGGTTATGGCACAGAGTGCAGCTCAACTGTACTTCACTTGGTAAAGCTTTAAGGCCAAGAAAGTCATGTTAGTGAAAGCGTGTGCGATATTAACTCCATACGTTTCCCATAAACATGATGGTTTTATGTAGTGAAGATGACTCAGAATCCTGAAACCAAACCCGTGAGATGCCATCTGGAGCCAAAGTCTCCACCTTGTGCAGAAACCACCATAAACAGTGTCGGCCAGAACTCGCCATAACAGTCATGGTGGGAATAGAATGACATGGACAGTGTCGGTCTGAATGAATTTCAATGAATAATAGGTTAGTTTTCATTTCTGAAAAAGGGACAGCTCTAGTATGGAAACTCAAACTGCTTTTTCGTAACATAACAGCCCAATAAAAGCTAAATCTTTCCATATCGTGTAAACACAGCATCAAACGAGAATCAGCCCTCTGTGAGCAGGAGGGTAAAGCTTTTCGTTTCTCATTGGGAGTTATGATGTAGAAATGTTCCATCTTTGTCCCAAACACAAGTGGAATTTAATATTAGATCAGAAACATGCAGTACTTTGTGAAGCTGCTGCTGCAAAAAAAGGCACAGATGCCTGATTCATGCTCGAAGCATCAGTGAGGATCGCGAGTGACGTCCCAACATCAGCCGCGGGGGAGGAGTCCTGCGCGGGACTTTGTGTGGCGGGAGGAGCCCGAGGACAAACCCGCACAGTATAAAAGAGCAAACGTTTCCTCGCCACGACTCCACAGGTCCGTGCGACCAGTCGTGCAAAAAGCAAAACTCACCAAGAATACATTCACTTGATTTGGTCACTGTTGCCACGGCAACATGATAAATCAATAACACACACACAAACCCAGCCAAAGAAGGGAAAGTAACTGTGTGTGTGTGTGTGTGTGTGTGTGTGTGTGTGTGTGTGTGTGTGTGTGTGTGTGTGTGTGTGTGTGTGTGTGTGTGTGGAGGTGTATTTTAGGGCTGTGTGGTTTGAAAAGAGAGAATGCAGGATAAAAAAGTGATTGCAAGTTATTTTAGTTTTGAGCACACTGTGGTCCAACACAAGGTTCGGGGCCAAAGCACAGCACACGGCTCTCTGATGCTTTTCACTGTGTAATGAAGACAGATCAGTGTTCAAGCCAAAGCACTCCAACTGCTCACATGAGATGCTTGTACAGGTCAAAAGTAAGAACAAAGTGCTGACACACGATTAGACCTAAAGTATGACACCTGCTCCTGCATCACTACGAGCAGATGAGCGCTCATCAGTGCTCACAGGATACAAATAAAGATTACAAATATTAATCTTACATGCAAGAACACAAAACAACTGAGGTTATAATGTCAACATTCTACAGAATCAACCTAAAAGGAGCGTTTTTGGTTCAAAGTATATTCTGCAAATACTAAACAAATACTGAGTAAAGATGATTATGATTATTATTATTATTATTATTATTATATCCATGTGTACTGCTTAGACTAACCCGTCAGTGAGTGAGTCACACACACCTGCATGTCCACAGCTGGGTTTGGTTTTGGTTACTTTATGTAGATCGCTCTCTTTAGGAGCCTGCCTCAAGTGAGCACAGGAGGAACTACAGTTTTCAGTACTTCCACACAGACTTCATTGCTCAGCCCTGGAGTTTGCCGCATGGGTGTGATACATGTGCAGCTAACAAATAATACACAAAGCATATTTCTCATAATGTAGAATATGTACAGTAAACCACAGCAACATGTTTCCCTTTTAAAGTAAGACAGATAGAAGAAACCCTCAAAGAGATGCTGCTCGAGAAACATCTGTTAGTGTGCAGCACTGCTTCACTTTATCTGTTTGATATGTTCAGTGATCAAAGACAACTTCATGAAGGGAAAATATGATCTCTCTGTTCAGGTCACAGCTGAAGCATTAGCCAAGTAGCTCTCAGTATGAACTTACAGGTCCTAGTTGATCTTAGAACACGAGAATCTTTAGAAAGATTAAACATATTAAAATATAAAGCTGCACTTTGTAGTTCCTTGCAAACTGGTTATTGAACGCATCATTAGAACAGCTGATGGCTTTACCTCAGAGAGTCTTTGGTTTGTCTTCTGGCACATGTTTGTATATACAAACATTTAAACTCATGAGTTCTTATAGAGGCCAGCGGGTAAAACGGTTTTCTTTTTGTGTCTCCTAGAGTTTTATTTGCGTGGAAATTATGATTTTTATGTTTCTTGTGTAATAAGACAAGCTGGTGTATTTATTATTTGAATGAGATTAGTTGGTTTTGTGTAGTAACTACAACATTTAAATGATATGATGTTGTGTCCTGTCTCTACGGCGGTTCTATCCATAAAGGCTTAAAGCTCCAAACGAGAACAATATGCAAACATGAACAATTTCTCGTTTTAAGGACATATGTTTTTGTCATGATGGCAGCAACGGCCTGATGAAGAGTTATATTGGTGATTATTAAAGCAAAGCTATTTCAAGTTTAGATGAACATAATTTCATCTCCATTAGCTCAAAGCCGACTTAACAGACGAAGATGTTTAACCTGCAAAGGAGCAGGAGGTGAGCTTTAGTCCAGCATGTGTAGCATCAGAAGATGTGCATGCTCCTCTAGGGGATGGTTTCCATCACAGATTGTGGTCCATGCTAGTACAGAGGGTTTGGAAGGATTCACTGGTGTTAGCAAAGCTGTGAGAAATGAGTGTAAGATTTGTTGCAAAGCCTTTAGATTGTGTGGTGCCGTTTGTGCTCTGGTATCAGAGCACAGGGCTGTGAAATAAGATGTTACTTGATCTAAGGAGGTGTTCCTATGTGGGGGGGGGTCCTTCGTAACGGAGCATGATGTTGAAGGATCGGGCGAAGTTGTTGGAGAGGGAGCAGCTGTTGCCTTCGTCCATGAGCGGCAGCAGGAAGGCCAGCAGCAGCAGAGCCAGCAGGAGGAGCCAGAGAGGAAGAGCCAGCCGACACACCCGCTGCCACAGGCCGGGCTTCTGCAACAACACGTTAACATACATACACTGTTGTCATTTAGGCTTTACAATTAAAAAACATGTTTCAGAATCAAAAATTCAGTTCCTGTCTTTACCAAAAGGGTTACATTGAGACAGTATGTATGACAATAATGATGTATCTATGATCTGTTAATTATATCCTATACATCGATACGTTTATCATCATTTGTTTCTTCCTCCTCTGCGGTTGATTGTCATTGTATCTCATCATATTGTTATATTTTGTTTTGTATGCCCTGTAACTGTATCATTTCTTAAAATAAGAGTAAAAGTCTACAACAGGAGTCAATTTAGAAAAAAACTGGCTTTTTGCTATATTTGGAAGGACAGAGGGCTGCAACAGAAGCACATGGGATACTTCTACGATAAGAGAATATACAGCCAATAATGATCACGTGATCGGTTGAATAGTCATCAGCTGTTATCTTCATAACCATTTTAATCTAAAAGGTTAAAAGGTTTTATGTTTAGTTTAGGGATGTTGCAACAGGAAAGAAATATGAACACAAACGAAATCCAAAACAATGTGACTTCAGAGAGAGGTGTGTGTGTGTGTGTGTGTGTGTGTGTGTGTGTGTGTGTGTGTGTGTGTGTGTGTGTGTGTGTGTGTGTGTGTAGGTTAATGATTGATGGAAGAGGAAGTGAAACCTCCCTGACAAACACTGAGAGGACAAAGGTATGTTGTTCACCTCACCTCACTGTGTGTGAGTGAATACACAAGGTGGACAGACACACAGTATGATACTGCTACACATTCATGTATTATATTGTGTTGTTAGCTTAAAGAACTTTAAATGTATTAATAAGTCATTAACCGGAGAGACAACGTAAGCACTCCTTACTAATAAATGACTTCCTACTACGTGTGACTGCATGTCTATCAGAGGGTTCGACAGCTTAGAGACACGAGTAATACAGCAGACAGGATGTTTAGTGCTCGTCATTCCAAGATGAATAAACATTCAAAGATTTAAAGAAGGGCCTTAGTTCAGAGCGTTTTCCCTGCACATGGATTCATCTGTAAAGTCCTGAGTAGCTGCTAAATGGTGGGTGTGTTTGTGTCACTGGCACTAGAAAAAAAAAGGAATGCAGTGAAACATCTAGTCAATAAAGCCAACAGCCCCCCATCCTGAAGATAGAAGGGGGGGGGCTGCTTACTGAATGGTGGGGGATTTGGTATGTTTGTCTTGATGCCATGTCATGGTGTTTGGCTTTCTACAGCGCAAAGACCTCTGGGAAATTTCAATATGTTAAATAAGTGCAGGATGCTTAGTTCAGATGTTTGAGACGGACCGAAACATTTAAATATTTTTTATTTGAGATCCCTAATCCTCTGTCGGTCAGGTGGGATCCTGCTGCACTGCTCAGTGGTTCCATCTCCCTAAATGTGAGGATGTGTCGCTCTTCTCTCTCACACCTCATGTAAACTGAATGTCTTTGGGTTTTGGACTGTTGGTTGGACACAAAACGTTTGAAGACGTCAGGCTTTTGGAAATGAGAAATTAGAAGGGCTCTTTCACCATTTACTGACATGTTGTAGACAAAATGATTTAAGGATTAATCATAACAATAGACAGATGAATAACTTTCTGATACCCAAGTGGATCAGAGTGGATTGTCATCTCTGATCATGTGTTCTTGTTTGTTGAAGCCACAGTTGTGCTTCCCAGTTATGTTGTAATCTTTTTAAAATCATAAATATATTACCTTTTGCACCTTTGCTGCGCTGGCCGGCTCCTCTTGTTTGGCTTTGACTCTCTGCAGAGATAAAACATATTTGAATTACACACCCTAACCTTGTGCTCTGGAATCATACTGAATGCATCTTACTGACTCACACCATCAACTGACAGGGGACATTTTAGTGTCATGATGCCCAGGGGCTTGTTCTTAAACATATTAGCATCCAGTGTACTGAGCAGCAGCTACTTTACAGAAGTGTGACAGGGTCCAAATGATGACACACTACCATCTGGTGGTGACACAACAACAGTGCACTGAAAGGGGGAATCCCAACACATCAGTTCATGCAGGACACTGACATACAACAACAAGACAAGACCGTATTCAAAATCAAGTACAATTACATCTGTGCTCCAGATTTAAGATTTCTTTCTGTATCAGTATTTACGCACACAGAAACCTTTCTATTTCCTTTACTAGAACTTCTGAGCTCTTTTATTTTCAGTGTCCCAGGGACCAAAGCTGAATGCATGATTAACAACTATTTATATAGTTAATAAAGGAAAAGATAATCAAATAAACAAATGTTTAGTACTTCAGTAACTCATCTCACATCGTTTTACATTTTTGAACTGTAGGAAGTCCAAAAAGCAGCAAGAGACTAAACATGGGACAAAACACTGACGCAAAACAATAATTAAATGTTGCTTTCCTGCAGCTCACAGGCCACAGTTCTCCACCTGTCCCCGTGTTTGTAGGGATGTAAATATGACATCATGAGAGTTGCAGAAAAGCTGAGCCTCAAGAGGAGATTTGATAAAGATGCTTCATTTCATGCTGATGACACTGCCTTCATGAATGACATAATCTTCAAGGAGGCAGAGAAGGTGCCAGCTGAGGGGTACGATACTACACATGGTGTATACCACCCGAAGAAGAGAAACATCAGGGTCGTGTTGGACTGTGGAGCTACATTTCAGGGAATATCGCTGAACGCTCAGCTTCTACAGGGACCAGATCTTACCAGGTTCAGAAAGGAGCCTCTTGGACTGGTTGCAGACATTGAGGCCAAGTTTCATAAGGTACCAGCTGAGGATTTAGATCTGATGAAGTTTCGCTGGTGGACGGATTGAGATCAGGATCAAAACCTGGTAGAGCACAGAATGGTAACACATCTGTTCGGAGCGACATTGTCACGGCTTCCAAATACAACACCAGATGGTTGTGAGTTCAATACCAGGGCTGCCACCATTGTGCCCCTGAGCAAGGTACTTAATTAACCCTGAGTTGCTCCAGGGAGACTGTCCCTTTAGTTAGTTCACTGTAAGTCTCTGTGGATAAGAGCGTCTGCTAAATGACCTGTAATGTAATCGACACTGTCCTGTTCAATTTCTTTGTTGATGATTATTTTGAATTGAGGGAGGCAACGGAGGGTTGGAATCTTGCTCAAAGAAAAGTTCCTTCAGAAAGGAATTAAGTGGATTTTCAATCCCCCTCCTGGATCACATCGTGGAGTTGTACGGGAAAGGTTGATCAGGTCTGTGAGGAAGGTCCTGAATTCCAGTCTGAAGGTGCAGAACCTTGATGAAGAGGGTCAGTACACAGTTCATCACCAGAGCATCTACTGATCCCAATGACTTGGAAGCACTAACTCCTAACCATCTTTTGCTTCTTAAGACCACACGACCATCATTCTGGACAGTTTCAGAAGAAGGACATGTGTCGCAGATGGAATCTTCATTCCTGGAGATATTCATAGTTGATGACTCAGCACCTCGCAACTCATGGCTTACAGGAAGGATTGTGCAAACCATGCCAGACAGAAGAGGACATATCAGGTGCAAATCAAGACCAAGACCAGCGATCTAGACAGGCCTTTCACCAAGGTTTACCTTCTGGTGGTAGCCAGTGAAGGGAGCGGAGAAGCGGTGTAGTGTGGGAGAACTTGGGTAGGTTGAAGACCAGTCGGGCTGCTGCATTCTGGATGAGCTCTAGAGGTCGGATGGCACATGCAGGCAGTCCAGCAAGGAGGGAGTTGCTGTAGTCAAGGCGTGAGATGAAAAGGGCCTGGACAAGTACATGCGTTGCCTTCTGAGTCAGTAAGGGACAACTCCTCCTGATGTTGTACAGAGTGTGTCTGCAGGAGCGAGTTGTTGCAGCGATGTTCGCACTGAAAGACAGTAGGTCGTCCAGTGTCACACCCAGATTCCTTGCAGTCCGAGTCGGGGAAACAACAGAGTTTCCGATGTTGATGGTAAGGTCATGGATGGTAGAGCCCTTTCCCTGAAGGAAAAGGAGATTGGTCTTGTCAAGGTTGAGTTTCAAGTGATGTGCGGCCATTTACCGAGAAATATCAGCCAGACAAGCCAAGATCCGTGCCTCCACCTGGGTTTCAGATCTGGGAAAAGTCAGAATCAGTTGAGTGTCATCTGCGTAGCTGTGGTAGGAGAAGCCATGAGAGTGAATGACAGAGCCATTTGAGAAAAGAGGAGGGGACCCAGGACGGAGCCCTAAGGTACCCCAGAGGTGAGTTGACAAGGGTCCGACAGAGCCCCTCTACAGGTTACCTTGTAGGTGCGGTCCTTTAGGTAGGATTCGAGCAGGGAGAGAGCAGAGCCTGAGACTCCCAGTTCTTGGAGAGTGTAGAGGAGGATCTGGTGGTTCACTGTGTCAAACGCAGCAGAAAGGTCCAGAAGGATGACAACAGAGGAGGGAGGCTGCTCTAGCAGCGTGAAGTTCCTCAGTGACAGCGAGGAGGGTAGTCTAAGTTGAGTGGCCTTGAAAACAGATTGGTGCGGATCAAGAAGGTTGTTCTGGTGAAGGTAAGAAAAAAACAAAACATGGAGACAGTGTAATGGGGAGCGTGGAAAGAAATGAAAGAAGAGAGACAGGTCTGTAGTTCACTTCAGAGGGGTTGAGTGAGGGTTTCTTTAAGAGAGGGTTCACTCTTTCCTCCTTAAGATTGTTAGAAAACCAGTTAAGGAAGTGTTGATGAGATGGGTGAGAAAAGGAAGAAGGTCAGGAGCAATAGACTGGAGAAGGTGAGAGGGGATAGGGTCCAGAGGGCAGGTGGACCCTATCCCCTCTCACCTTCTCCAGTCTGTCACTGAGGAACTTCACGCCGCTAGAGCAGCCTCCCTCCTCTGTTGTCATCCTTCTGGACGGGCAGAGAGATATAACTTCATTTGACGAGAGAGGGGAGAAAGAAGTAAGAGTGGGGGGAAGTGATGTGGATGGTGAACAGTTGATGTTAGTCGGTAAGTCAGAAAATGAAGAGCGTATGTCATCTATCTTTTTTACAAAGTAGTTGACAAAGTGGGACGGTAGGAGGGAAGAAGGAGGTGGGGACTGGGAGGATCGAGGAGGGTGGAGAAGATAGAGAAAGGTTTTTCGGGGTTGGAGAAAGAGGATTGAATTATTTGTTGGAAGAAAGTGCTTTTTGTTTCAGAAATAGAGGAAGAGAAAGAGGAGAGAAGAGTTTGAAAGGCAAGGAGGTCGTCCGGGTGTTTTGATTTCAGCCATTTCTCCCCATAGGATGGTTCTGTTAGTACGCACAGAGTCATCCAACCAGGTGAGAGGACAGAGTAGAGAGGAGACTGTCTGTGGCAGAGTTGAGAAGCATGAGTAAGAAGGAGTCAGGAGAAGGAAGGGCCGAGAGGACAGATGAGGCAAGAGAGGAGGGAGAGAGGGAGAGGAGAGAGAGAGCAAAGGTTACGACGGAGAGGTACAGTTTTCGGGCAGATAAGTTTGTTAGATTGGGAGAGAGAGAGAGAGAGAGAGAGAGAGTAGGATATGAAAAAGTGATCAGAGATGTGAAGCGGGGTTACAGAGGTTTGAGGTCGACCACTTATCCTCGTCACGAAGACTCCTGCTCCTTAAATGAACTTAATAACCTAGGTGGCTACAGCTGTTTTAGCCACACCCACTGTAATCTGTCCACAGGATGAGTCTAACTGATGGTTTACAATGAAACTCACTCAGCAGTCAAGACTTGTAAACAAAGTACACTTTAGCAGACAACCTATTAAAAGCAATACACTTTAACTTAGTAAAACAATATTCTCACAGTCTAGTAGAAGATTCAGATATACTCAACACAAACAGCTTGAGGATCTCAATCAGTTACCAAAGACAGTCAGGCGAACACAAAGGCTACCAGATGCAGTAGTTGTGGGTGGGAGAACATATACTTTCATAATTACTATTTTTAATGATTGAAATGAACATTTAAATACACATTAAAGACACAAATAAAGTTTTTCTTTCTAAAAAAAAGTAAAGGACAACTTTTATTAGCCGTGTGTGGTTCTCTCTTTTGGTAAATGTTCATCTCTCCATGCAATAATCCAAGAACATCCGAACAAGATGGTTAGAAATAAAATGTTATTAAATGCATGGCTGTATTGTATCGGTGTCATAAATCAACCAGACATGCTTATCGCCCTCCACAGCAGGATATCAATCATTTGTGTTTTAGCGAGACAGTGTAGACTTTAATTAAAAGGCCCCGCCAAAATGACTTTGCTCCAAAAGTGAAATCCTGTCACCGTGCCACAGGAGAGACAATGTGAGCATAAGTCTGAAGAAAGTATCGTGAACTTTATGAGACTCTGCAAAGGTTCTTATGAGCAGAACCTGATATTATTAAACCTATTCAGGAACCATCACCTTATCGTGGTGGAGAGGTTTGTGTGTCCCTATGAACCTGAGAGCTGTGTTGTCTGGAGCCTAGTGCTCCTGGTAGGGTCTCCCAAGGCAAATTGGTCTCAGGCGAGGGGCCAGACTAAGAATGGTTCAAAAACGACTTCATGAAAGAAAGGGAAAGGAAAGGAGAGACCCTGCCCGGAGGAAGCCCGGGGCCCCCGTCTGGAGCCAGGCCCAGAGGGAGGGCCCGACAGCGAGAGCCTGGTGGCCGGGTTTGCCACGGAGCCCGGTCGGGCACAGCCCGAAGAAGCTACGTGGTGCATCCCATCCATCCATCCTGTGGGCCCACCACTCATGGGAAAAACCGCTGGGGTCGGGTGCGCTGTCACACGGGTGGCAGTGATGGTCAGGGACCTCGACGGACCAGACCCGGGCAGCAGAGGCTGGCTCTGGGGACGTGGAACGTCACCTCTCTGTGGGGGAAGGAGCCGGAACTAGTGCGGGAGGTGGATCGCTACCAGTTGGATCTGGTGGGGCTTACCTCCACGCACAGTCTTGGCTTCTGGAACCGTACTCCTGGATAGGGGTTGGACTCTATTCTTCTCCGGAGTTGCCCAAGGTGTGAGGCGTCAGGCCGGGGTGGGGATACTCACGTTGGAGTTTATCCCGGTGGACGAGAGGGTCGCCTCCCTACGCCTTCGGGTTATGGGGGGGAAAACTCTGACTGTTGTTTGTGCCTATGCCCCAAACCGCAGTTCTGAGTATTCGGCCTTCTTGGAGACCCTGAATGGAGCCTTGCAGTGGGGCTCCAGTAGGGGACTCCGTAGTCTTGCTGGGAGACTTCGACGCACACGTGGGAAATGATGGAGACACCTGGAGAGGCGTGATTGGGAGGAAGTGCCTCCCTAATCTAAACCCGAACGGTCGTTTGTTGTTGGACTTCTGTGCTAGTCATGGAATGGCCATAACAAACACTATGTTCGAACATAAGGATTCTCATAAGTGCACGTGGTACCAGAGCACCCTAGGCCAAAGGTCAATGATCGATTTCGTAATCGTATCATCTGATCTGAGGCCGCATGTTTTGGACACTCGGGTGAAGAGAGGGGCGGAGCTGTCGACTGATCACCATCTGGTGGTGAGTTGGATCAAGGGGTGGGGGAAGACTCTGGACAGACCTGGTAAACCCAAACGGGTAGTGCGGGTGAACTGGGAACGTCTGGAGAAAGCCCCTGTCCTGGGGATATTTAACTCACACCTCCGGCGGAGCTTTTCAGCCATCCCTGTGGAGGTTGGGGGCATTGAACCTGAGTGGGCGATGTTCAAAACCTCTATTGCTGAAGCTGCGGTGATGAGCTGTGGTCTCAAGGTCTTAGGTGCCTCAAGGGGCGGTAACCCTCGAACACCGTGGTGGACCCCGGTGGTCAGGGAAGCCGTCCGACTGAAGAAGGAGTCCTTCCGGGTTATGTTATCCGGGAGGACTCCGGAAACAGTTGCAGGGTATCAAAGGACTAGAAGGGCGGCAGCTTCTGCCGTGTCAGAGGCAAAGCAGCGGGTGTGGGAGAAGTTCGGAGAAGCTATGGAGAAGGACTTTCGGTCGGCACCAAGGTGCTTCTGGAAAACCATCTGGCACCTCAGGAGGGGGAAGCGAGGAACCATCCAAGCTGTGTACAGCAAGGGTGGGACCCTGCTGACTTCAACTGAGAAGGTTATCGGCCGCTGGAAGGAGCACTTTGAGGAACTCCTGAATCTGACTAACATGCCCTCTATGGTTGAGGCAGAGCTGGAAGCTGATGGGGGATCATTGTCAATTTCCCTGATGGAAGTCACTGAGGTAGTCAAACAACTCCACAGTGGCAAAGCCGCAGGGGTTGATGAGATCCGTCCAGAAATGCTGAAGGCTTTGGGTGTTGAGGGGCTGTCTTGGTTGACACGCCTCGTCAACATTGCGTGGAAGTCTGAGACAGTGCCTAGGGGTTGGCAGACCGGGGTGGTGGTTCCCCTATTTAAAAAGGGGGACCAGAGAGTGTGTGCCAACTACAGGGGTATCACACTTCTCAGCCTCCCTGGTAAAGTCTACTCCAAGGTACTGGAAAGGAGGGTTCGGTCGGTAGTCGAACCTATGATTGAAGAGGAACAATGCGGATTCCGTCCTGGTCGTGGAACAACAGACCAACTCTTTACTCTTGCAAGGATCCTGGAGGGGGCCTGGGTGTACGCCCATCCGGTCTACATGTGTTTTGTGGATCTGGAGAAGGCGTATGACCGGGTCCCCCGGGTGATACTGTGGGAGGTGCTGCGGGAGTATGGGGTGAGGGGGTCACTTTTGAGGGCCATCCAATCCTTGTACGCCCAAAGCGAGAGTTGTGTCCGGATACTCGGCAGTAAGTCGGACTCGTTTCCTGTGAATGTTGGCCTCCGCCAGGGCTGCGCTTTATCACCAATCCTGTTCGTGATTTTCATGGATAGGATATCGAGGCGTAGTCGTGGAGGAGAGGGGTTGCAGTTTGGTGACCTGAGGATCTCATCGCTGCTCTTTGCAGATGATGTGGTCCTTATGGCATCATCGGTCTGTGACCTTCAACAGTCACTGGATCGGTTCGCAGCCGAGTGTGCAGCGGTTGGGATGAGGATCAGCACCTCCAAATCTGAGGCCATGGCTCTCAGCAGGAAACCGGTGGATTGCCTACTCCGGGTAGGGAATGAGCCATTACCCCAAGTGAAGGAGTTCAAGTACCTCGGGGTCTTGTTCGCGAGTGAGGGGACAATGGAGCGAGAGATTGGCCGGAGAATCGGGGCAGCGGGGGCGGTATTACAGTCACTTTACCGCACCGCACACGAAAAGAGAGCTGAGCCAGAAGGCAAAGCTCTCAATATACCGGTCGATCTTCGTTCCTACCCTCACCTATGGTCATGAAGGCTGGGTCATGACCGAAAGAACGAGATCACGGGTACAAGCGGCCGAAATGGGTTTTCTCAGACGGGTGGCTGGCGTCTCCCTTAGAGATATAGGGTGAGAAGCTCAGCCATTCGTGAGAGACTCGGAGTAGAGCCGCTGCTCCTTTACGTTGAAAGGAGCCAGTTGAGGTGGTTCGGGCATCTAGTAAGGATGCCACCTGGGCGCCTCCCTAGGGAGGTGTTCCAGGCACGTCCAGCTGGGAGGAGACCCCGGGGAAGACCCAGGACTCGGTGGAGAGATTATATCTCCTCACTGGCCTGGGAACGCCTCAGGATCCCCCAGTCGGAGCTGGAGGATGTGGCCCGGAGAAGGGAAGATTGGGGTTCCTTACTGGAGCTGTTGCCCCCGCGACCCGATCTCGGATAAGCAGTAGACAATGGATGGATGGATGGATGGATATTCAGGATTGTTGCATACATACACAAAGAGCATTAAAAAGGAGTCTATGAATTGAAATGCAGGCAGTTTTTACAACGGTCAGCTCTCCTCTCACCTTGGCTCTGGCCCTGACGTCTCCCGCATCCTTCAGTTTGGACTTGTAGAGCATCCAGCGGTAGCGAAGTTCCTCCAGACCCACATCTTCTGCTGGTCCATAACCGGCCTCACTGCCCTGACTCTCCTGCAGCAACAGCTGGAAGTGCTCTTGACCAAAGGCCACTCTTGCCCTCAGAGTCTGCAGCAGGACACAAGGACATAAGACAACAAGAGTGTGAAAGTGCTTTTCAGCTCGATGTGAAGTTACTCACAGTTCATGAGGTTAAACATTACATAAATTTATGGAAAGTTAACATTTGGAATAGGATACAATAATAATAGCTTCATGTCCTCTGTAACACAGAGGGTCCTTTGGCTTCTTGTCATGACTCGACCATCTAAGAACCTTTTGAGGCTTTAGTACGAGGGTCTCACAAACTGGGACATTCTGGATGAATGTTATTCAAAAAAAAAGCAAACAATGTTGTTTTATCTGCTGTTCAGGATGTGAGTGAAGTGAGGGACACAACACAAGTGATTAATTATTAAGTATTAATGTTTACTTAATCAAGGGAACTGCACACGTGCAACTCACCACACCTGTTTCAGTGTGTAATACAGACACACTGTTATCCTTTATTTTTTCCCTGCACAGTTTGGCTGTTTGACGGTTTCCAGCACGGCGATGGAGCCTTCAACTACCAAGAATTTTAAAGTGGGATCATCTCCCGAGCAGAGCCAGACTGGAGTTCCAGGAACTCATCCCAAAAACTGGCAGAAGACAGTGAAATAAAAGCAAAACTGAAGAAGAAGTTTCAAGTGTTTGCAGTATTTGGTAAAATTGACCAGTGCATGGATTATACTGTTTATTCTTGCTTTAATCTACTCATACATTTATACATCAGGTTACTTATCACTGCGTGGCATGTGGGTACATGTACACAGACACACATGAGGTGACCGACCTGAGCAGAACCTTCAGTGTGTTACCCTGAGCATATTAGTTTTCATATTACCATCTAGTAAATTATCTGCAAAATAACTCTTTGACAACGAAGACAAATGAAACATCAAACCTAAGAACATATATTCTACGTCACTACCTGCCATTCTCCAGGCGTACTTAAGTGCTCAGTTCTTTAGGGCTGCGTTTGTGTCTTTTGGGGGAAAGAATTGCACTAGCACATCAGAAAAACTAAGAAACTAGAAACAACTGTAACAATAACCACATAAAGCACATAAAATATGAGAATATTCACGGTGGTAAATCTCTCAGTGATGCTGGTGACAGTTACTACTGATGGATAAAGTCGAGCAGCATCATCATGCTGCCTGTCAACTCTAACGATACCTGGTAATTGATGAAATATGTGTAGATGTCTGGATAAGCAATATGTTGGCTGATCATCCTTTCATCATTCCTTTATTATCCTGAACGCTTAGGTTCAGCCAAGGTCACAAATAGACATGACTATAAAACTAAGGCTCGTTTAAAAAAAAAAAAAAATGCATCCAAAACTGTCTGAATTATAATCCAAACATACTGCCGTTGCATTGACATCCATCTATCACAGGGGTGACAAACATCCGGCCAAAACCGGCCCGCCAGAGGGTCCAGTCCAGCCCGTGGGATGACTTTACAGTGTAAAGATTACAGAGAACACATTAACTGCAATTTTTCAAGCTATTTTCAATTTGTCCACTAAATGTTTTGTAAGTTGTGATGCGTGTATAATGTGTAAATGATGAACTGAGGCATAATATAGTTGAAATTGCACTTATTCTTCTTAAGAAATTTCAGGTTGTTCCTAATGTTGTGTAAAAAGATAGTTCATAAAATGTGAACATTTTCGGAATGCGCTTGTATTTTTTTGCACTAAAACAAAGGGAAACATTGTGGTTATTTATAGGTTATTATTCTATGATTTTACTGGTCCGGCCCACTTGAGATCAAATTGGGCTGTATGTGGCCCCTGAACTAAAATGAGTTTGACCCCCCTGACCTTCTGTTTTCTGTCGCCCAAAAGAGGCCTTGACGTTTCACTAAGTACACATATGTGACGGACAGCTGTATCCTGGTGCTGTCAGAAGATTTAAATAATTCATGAGAGGAACCCACGTTGTGCGAGCCTGTGGTGGACTACCTAACTCAGACAAGTGTAATTAGTGGTAAATGGGCAAAAACTTTAGTAGGATCCTTAAATCAACTGTCAACAAAGCACTCAAAGCATGTACGGCGCGTCCTTCCAGAAGCATCAGTAACAATACAACAAAGACACTCACCTTGAGTGTGTCCCGTCGGATCTTGTGTTCTTTGGCGCTGAGTGTTGCTCCCTTGGTGCTGAAGATCCCTGAGAGGAGTTTGTTCTCTTTGGACAGCCAGGCCTCAAACTCCCTTCTCCTGGATGTGTACTGTGCTGTGCCTTCCTATAAAACACCAAACAACTCATAAAACTCTTGCACAGCACACAACTTAAAGTGGAAAGATGACAGAATAAACATCTCCACATCGCCTAAACAGCTGACACCATCACTGGAATAAATGTTGAGCTCTGCACTAACTGCGTTACGTTTTTTTTTGACTAACCCTAACCCTCATTAGCACTTAGGAGCTGAGATTGAGATTTCTTTAGCTAGATCGTTGTTCAATGTCTGGTTTGAGGGAACTTGTGATGCATAATTGCCCAAATGATCATTTATCTGGCATTTGGACATCTGGATGGATTGCTGGGGGAATGCAGTTTGAGCGGTTTTGGTGTCAAACTGTCACATGGCTTCTGTTATTTTGTATACTTGTATATTAACGTTATAGTATTTTACATGCTGTGGCTAAATCTGTAGTCAGGACTAAGACAGCCTTGCCCTGCCTCCATACTGCCGTCACCACAGCTGACCTTTATGGTTAATGCTGTTCCCCATCTGTCTCCGGCCCTTGTTGACTCATCACTGTCGGGGTTTCCATCAGGGGCGGAGGCTTTGGAAGCTTTTTGGCCTGCTCTGCTGTAAACGCTCCAAGCAGAGGAATCTACTTTGTCTCCTGAGTGTCCACTGTCTCTGCCTGTCCTCGATGCGCTGAGTTTTTTATTGTCTTGTCCGGCCAGAATGAAGTGACCTTCACCATGTTGGCCCTGGATCCAACCCCCCTGCCCCGCATTAGTCCACTCTCCTGCCTCCACCTCCAGGCTTCCTCCTCTTCCTGGCCCAGAGCCAGCCAAGGCTTCCCCCACACTGAGCTCAGCTGTTAGGGATGTGCCGTCTACAGATTGGCCTCCAACACGCCATGAGTGCGACTCTGTCTGCTCTGTGTTCAGCAGCCTGGGAGACACAGAGAGAGAGAAAGGTTAGGCGTTTCCATCACTCATCACCTACAAGGGCTGCACAACTTATCGAATTTCAATCGCAAACAAGATTTTTGCTTTTCACAATTAAAGGATTTACTGCAATATTGACGTTTAAAATGAGTAGAAAACTCCACTTCTCCACAACCATGTACACGAACACTCCAGTGAATGAGCTCAAATGTTCATTCTTGAGCTTAGAAACAGCAGTTTTTACAAGAAATTGGACAAGAAAGGCTGAACACCAAGTAACTGGACTCAGAGTCAGATTCAGTGTCACTGTGGACCAAACACAACGCTGTGGAACAAGGACAAAGAAACTACTGATATTAAAGATATCATGTTAATGATACACAAACGTGTCTATGAAATAAAAAAACAATAGCTTGGCTTGGGAATGATCCATTCCCGACATGTCTTATTTCACTTCTTCTAATGTTGTGAGTTTTCTGTTTTACACTTCACATTCGACATCCATTCAGCAACAGGTGACAAAGACAAAAGAATAGAAAAAGTCAAGTAGAAAATGATGAATGACGACAATAATTCAGTTTCTAAATGATTGATCTTTAAAAATGCAAATCTGTGCATGAATGCTTAATAAATGCCCTATAGATTGTTGATGCATTGAGCTTATGAAGCCTCATTATGTCGCCATATTTGACAAAAAGTATCAAAACTCGAAAGGTACTTTGATACTTTAACATCTATTAACTCGAAATAACTTATTCTGTGAAAAGTTTTGCTCTGCTCATCACTAGCCAATTTCTTTCCCAACTATCGCAGATATATTCAGATATATTCACAGATACAGATATCTGTATCTGTGAATATATTTGTGAATATACAGATATCTGTTCAGTTATTAATAAATGGTGTCATCACTTAGTTGGACAGCATTGGCAGCGTATTATGTGAGACAAGAAACAGCTGTTTACAATGTCAACTCTGCATAATTTAACACAAGAACTAAGACACCGTAGCGAAGGGAAGAAATGTAATGTGAGGATAATTACCAACATAAGCTACCATGTTCTGAGCAGACACATTACAAACATTAAAAACATATCAAATAGTAATTTTTGCATTTTGGAACATAAAACAGCAAACTTAAACTACTCAGTCCAGCACGAGGCAGGCAGTAACAATACTCTGGCGCTGGCAGAATGTCGATATGTTGCCATCTGAATTGGATTCCTCCCTAACGTCTGTATCGGCCGCTCACATCCAGTATGGGTCAGGCTATAGTGCTCTTAGCTAGCCTGCTGGACGATCAGTAAATCCCTCCATAGTGTCAGTAACAGCAATGTCTTGTGTTTAATTTCTACATGTGTTAAATATAAAAGAAGTGATTTGTGGGTGTGCAGGATGTAAAGTCGGGATGAGTAATCAAACCCATTACTTTTGCTGCTGAGCAATTATTCAAGTAATTACCATTTCATTGAGAAATGTGTCATTTATTACATCTTTCAAGTAACATGCGACCATCACTGGTAGACCGACGCTGAGCTGCCTCCACTGTGCCGGGTGTGTAGACAGGAGTCAGAGTGACCATCGCCACACACTAAGCAAACTAATACAACAACACTCATCATCCCATCTTTTCAGGTACCTGTGAAGATTGAGGCTCATATTGTACAGCGCCAACCAGGACTCTCGTTGGCGCTTAATGTCTCGCAGAATGTGGACCTGTCCCTGCTCTGAAGTCCTCTCCAAAACCCCCTGACCCTGGACCTCCATCTGCTGCAGCTGCAGCTCCTTCTCTGGAAACTCTCCCAGTGCTCTCTGTGGACAAGAGAGGAGGCTTAACAGTTAGACAGTTTCTATCATGCCGCCATGATATTCATAGTGTAACACTTTGCATCATTGTGCAGGAAGTTTTTCAAGACTCACACATGATTCATTATTTTCACAGCACACCTACACAGTATGTGATACCAGCAGTTGTAGAGAGAACAGCTCTGCTTTAGTGAAGTAAACACATTTGTCCATTAACTAAGCAACAAACCACGACAGACATATTGTAGCTCCAAAGTCCAGCCAACAGCTGACAGGAGATGGCTTCACGCACATATGGGGTGGAGGTAAGGTTTAAATTCAAATGTAAACCTTTACAGCAACAGTTTCTCAAAATCTCTACCAAATTATTAAGAGATGAGAAAAACATGTTTTCTCATCTGTCATTACTATTTTTATTGTACCAACATCTACCAGCCATTAGCAGAACAGTAGCTTTACTGAAGATTGAATAAGCAAATTGAAATTGATTGCCGAATGTTATTATCAATATAAATGATGCTTAAAACTATGAAGATAAAACCAAAGCTCAAAGTAAATCAGAATTACCCACAACCCTTAGCTGTTTTTGCTTGCGTTTTACTCTCTTTATTTACAGGCTTATGGCATAATCACTACATGTCTAAGCTAAGCCTGAATATATTGCCATTTAAAGAATACCTAAGTACGGTGGCCCTGAAGTTCAAAACACAAAAACATTTTAAAAAGACATTTCACAAAACGTCTTCACCATGCCTGGTGCTGGATGGATTAGTTACGGTTGTTGAGTCCGATCACACTGTTGGTTTCATGGCTGCCAGGCCAAAGCCACCTCTGCCTTCTTGGACATGGCCCACTATACCCCAGTGTTGAAGGGCTGATTCTGTGTCCTGCTGCTGGGGTTGGAGAGGCCCTCTTACGATTGAGTCCAGAGATTCTGTGAGTGCCATGTCCTACTTTTCCACCTCCACCAGGCTAGAGATTGGCAGTGAGAGAGCTCCATTCACAGGCCACTTCTATACCAGTCTGATCAGCCAGGTGGCTACTTGAGCTGTGGCAGCAGACCGAACAGAACTCACCAAAGCTTCTGCTTTCCTGGGAGAGAAGTCTTATAGATTAGCTTGAGGCCGCTGATTGTTTCCTGCCCGAGTTGTTCCACCTGCTCGGTGACTTTGAGTTCTGAGTTGTATCATCGCCCGAGGATTTTGAAAGGCTTCTCCAGGACAGTTGGTCTCGTCTCATGTGTTTAAAACTGGCTCAGTTGTGATGATTTAGACCAAAGAAACGGTCACATGTTGTTAAATGCAGCTTTGCAACACTCACTCTCTGCTGGATAAGAAAGAGTATGAATGTGGATTTCTCCTCTCTGGTACACACGTATGTTTTAGGCTGATAAAATGAGAGTTAGTTTCTTATTCTGGGGCCTAATTAACAATCAATCCCATAATGCTGACTGTAGTTTCGGCCGATGGAAGATATCATTTGCTGATATGCTAACCAATCCCACACAGAACTCCACAAAAGGGATGTACTGTACATCTCCACCATTCAAATTACTCCCAGGACAATTGTTTACCAACAAAATCATAAATACAGTGACACACACACACACACACACACACACACACACACACACACACACACACACACACACACACACACACACACACACACACACACACACACACACACACACACACACACACACACACACACACACACACCTCAGCTTCCTGCTGGCGGCCCTCTACGCTCCACTGTCCTGCGGGGCTGTGGAAGGACTCCAGCTTCTGTTTCATGATCATCAGCCACTTCTCTATGTTCAGCAGGCGGTCGTGGAAGCTCTCATGGTCGGCGATGCTCTCCTCACTCTCAGGCACCTTCAGCTGAAAAAAGAAAGAAAAAGATGAGCTGGACAGAAAGACATTTGACATTTCATGCAATGCATTGGCAACATCTGTCATTACTGCCAGTTTACATCCCTAATGAAATTAATAAATTGTATTCTGTAAATTTTGACAAAAAATAAATTAGGGTTTAGTGATGTGCAGTTGGTGTCATGTTTTATATGAAGCCTCCAGCAGTTTACTCGCTGGCAGTAAACTCCGGATTAAATCATATTTGGCGAGTTGGAGGGTTTGTGACAAAGTGCAACATGTCAGTGACCACAGTGAATCTGGCTTCTGTAACACACGGCCCTCTGCAGCAGCTCAACAATGTGATGCGAATGGTTCACATTTTCTATTTAGTGATAACATGGTGCTTAAGTATGTTCCAGTGTTATTCAAGCATCTCTGTCTAGTGTGGCTGCCATTAAAAGGGAAACTTTACCAATTTTCCACCAGCTTTGTTTGAAATGAACGATGTTTCCCTCCGTGTCTCCGGCACCCAGAGCTCGCCGCTCATGTGCCGACGAGGGTTTGGTTCCATGCTGATTTTTGCCAAAGTTTCCCTTTAAGGTTTCCCATTAAAGGAATGTTGGCTTGGTTTCTGATGAAGACCCTGTGAGGTTGAAACCAGTCTGCATTTTAAACCACGTGCCTGACTAACGGTGATATATTATGCAAAATGTACTTTTCAACATAGATACGTGTCCCCGGTGTGTCTACCACCAGCATGTGATCCTCTCTCTACTTCTCCGGCTGCATCCATCTGAAAATGTGTCAGATTTGCTGCTGGATATGACGTGTCATAGAACCAGCTCCAGCTAGGAGACGATCCCCGTCCGCGGAGTAGCTGCTGAATCTACCTCGCTGTCCGTCATTGTTAACGCCATCAAAGACTTTGTAATATGTCCGGAACAAAGCACGCTAATTGTTCTGTTGTTGGCTTCAAGAGCTAACAGAAAAGTCTCCATGTACTCCCATCATCTGAGGACGTGAAGACCCAGTGGATTCACCCACCTTGTTTTTGACTGAACTGTCGGAACAATAAGTGTCAGTGAGGGCCGGTACGCAGCAGGATTCAATTCCAAACTGCAGCTCAGAGTCAGGATGGATCCATATCGGCCATCTGCGATCCAACTTCAAATTTTGAAACTATAAGTTTCACTATTTTTATGTTGTTTTACTCTTTATTTTGCAGTTTAGCCTGTTGAAGTAAGTGTTAGCATGTTGCGCAGCTAAAGCATCACGCTTCCATTGTAGAGCCACAGGCTGCAGGATGTAATACAGAGTGACACAGTAAAGTCAGTTACATAACGACAGCAGGAGGCTGGGGGTAACTGTTTTTTTCGTCTTCTTTCTTGCGGAGCCATTACTCCGAGAACTTTTCTTTTTAAAACTAGTGTTTGCTCAAAATGTCATATATGACTGTTAACGAGATGTAATCATTTATGACATCACAATGAGAACCACTTCCCCTATTACACAGTCATTTCATCCTTTGTTCATGTTGGCTTGGTGCAGCTTTAGATATGGGTGAAATGATTCAGAACTGTATCCATTTCAAACCACACTCCCGTCTCACCCGGGCTGCTGTGTGCAGATGTTTCCAGTCAGCATAGAGCCTCTCAAACTGAGTCCTGTTGCTCGGACTGGACGACACCAGAGTCTCCAGCGCTGTAATGTGGGCTTCACAGTCCTCCAGGTCCTTCTGGATCACCTGAGGACACACAGCTGTAACCTTTCAGTTCAGGCAACACATCATTTATACATCTAATCTATACATATTAGATATTCAGTATGATATTGCAGCACAATCTTTTATAATGAATAAATCCGTCATTTTGACGACACTTAAAGCAGACAGTGTTCACAGTGATTAACTAACTCGTGTTTCAGTGTGAACTGAAATACACTGAAACCAGAGCTGCCTGAAGGTAGCAAAACACTTTACACTGCAGCATGCCCTCACAAAGACTTCTGTAACGTGAGTAAATGTAATACATCAAAAGCACGAGTGGCTTGTGTTTTAAATATGATAAAGCCTCCACTGCAAAAACACAGTTGGATCTTTGTACTGTGGTAAACTACAGGAACATCCGAGAAGCTGCACGACACTTGAGCCAAACTCATGTGCTTAATCATCTGGAGAATACAGTGTGAGAGTGGACACAACAGAGACACTGGCCCGGGTCTAGTCTGGGATTAAACTCACCCTGAACTGGTCCGACTGGCTTTTCTTAGCCAGGATGTCGGGCTGGAGGCCGTCAGCTGCCACCAGTTGGTCCCGGAGACCGGACAGGTTGGAGCGAATCACCTCAAAGGCGTCGCCAAAATCCTTGGTTCTTGAGATTAAACCCTGAGAGCAGTGAAAATTAAGCGTTACGTGTGTAGTTATACAGCCAGTCATGTCTGGATTGTATATTGTACATGTTCACCTCCTCCATAATGACACGTGTCCTGCACAAAGAATGTGGGCCTTTTAAATGACAGTGATTACAACAATATCATTTGATAACTTACAGGGATAATAATGTGCAATTATTGAGCTTGTGTGTCTGTTTTACTTCTCTCCAGTGGAGATGACAAACACAAATGGAATGTGTGAAAAACTAGAAGGGGAGTGGCTTTATTTTTAGATCCTACCTGCAGCTAGTATAAACTATACTAACGTATAAAACTCTGCTGTCGTTCATTTACAGACCTCTTGACCTCACACTGCTGCAAGAGGCGGCTGCTTAAAAACACATTCTGAAACTATTGAAATGTTATTTCACTTCTAATGCTGTGATCTGATTTAATGATGTATCACAATGTGTCACTTGAGATGGTCACTGTCTGATTAGGCAATCATAGAGAGAATATACATTATCCTGAAACTGATTAATAAATTAAGCTGAGTTTCAAAGTTTTGGGGAAAAGTTGCATAAAGCCTTTTATGTCTCCATAAGGGAGCTGTGTGGAGTCGGACACATGTCCTCAAGTGAGGCAGCATCGCTTGGGTCTGAAGACCACAAGTATGAAAAGTGTGTAGTCAGAAAGAACTGATCTGACCATGTGTCGCAGTCGCACGGTGCACTGTGTAGTGACTACACTGTAAGTAGCTCCAGGCTAAACACCAAAGGAGACCCGACCGCAGCAATCAGGAACCACCAGCTGGACGACTTCACACTCGCAAGCTCTTTATATTTGTTAGAATCTCTATGTTATAGACAAGCTTTTTCTTAAATTGTTTTTGTGCGGAATGTCGCACTTTCCAGGAGAAATGGACGAACGATTATTTCTTAGTGGAAGAAGAAATTCAAGAAATTATTTTTTTGCACAGCATAAAAGAAAAGTGAAATGAATGGGCTGTGTCTTAAAATAAAATGCAGAGGTTATGAGTATATAATTAGTAATAATAATTAGTATTAGTAATACATAAAGTAATTATAATTATTAACGTTACATAGAAGTAAGAGTAAATAAATCATGTTTGTAGCATTAGAGCGCAAGTTAATTTTTAATCAAGTATTTTAATCCATTGCACCAAAAATGTAAAATGAAAAAGTTATTAAAAGGAGCTGAATGTTCTTCTGGCCTGTGGGACATGTTCACAGTCTTCTACTTGGTTTGAATGGTTCACATTCAAATTTCAGCTGCAGTGAAGCCAAATGATTGACAGCAGCCTGTTGGTACCTGCAGCCTGCTCTTCCTCTGCAGCAGCTGAGCGTGCAGCAGCTCTCTGCTCCGGATGGCAGCACTCAGCTCGTCCTGCAGACCGTCAGACCTCTCAGGACCGAACACACAGTGCAGCAGGTCCCCCTTCACCTGCAGCAGACTCAGACGCTCCTGCAGCTGGACACTGCCCTTCAGGAGACGCTAAAATAAAGGACAGAAATCTTGAAGTCGGTTGTTTTCAAATTCATATTCAGGCATACTCCTCTTCAAATGCTCCAAAGATTGTGCAAATATAAATATTTGTGCATTTAATTTAATTTTATAATCAAATCCACATAGTCACTCATACAGTAGGTGTAAGACAAAGATACACTTGAGTATCAACAGATTGTTTTGTGATACTGTATCAATCCTAAACAAAAAACACCATCAATTGCAAAGATTTGTGGCTGACAGTTGAACAGATTTCACAAAAAGTAGAGCTATGATGTTGGATGTTACAGGGACTGATGAATGCAGAACACTTCTGATTTCATTACAAAAGGTACTTTTATGACTTGTACTTTACGGACCGGGTTTAAACGAACTGTGGTGCGTTTGCCTGTTTGATTCATTTAATTTATGCTGCTATGAAAGTTGTCAATCAAACTCTGATGTGGGAAAATCAACTGGACTTCAAAAGTTCAAACAGCGGTGTGATATATTTTCTCAGTTCATCATTAAAACCACCCCCAGTTACCATCTTACTGTACAAGATGCCTTTAACATCATCACTGCTAATGATGTCAGACGAGGTCCAGTTGCATTTTCAACAAAGAAATCCAGGATATATGACGTAATGATGATGATATTGATGTAATGAGCTCTTTATGACACCAGACAAGATGAACATCAGGAAAGAGCAGCAGTCAAAAGGTCGTGTAGCGCTGATGATGCAGGATGACATCACCAAAACTACCTGCCTGTCACGTTTACTCCTCATGCTTCTTTTGTAATAACTAGTTTTAATAGTATCTTCTAATTGACCTATTCTATAATGTTTCTTCTATATTTAAGTTATTTACCGTGTGCTTTCTCTGCATCTTTATTTCCTCTTAATATGTGTATTGTTGGTACCTAACTGTTCGTACTAAAAGTTATTGTACATGAAAACCTACCTGACAGCAAACCTTAAGCCGACCATTTTGCACCTGACTGTCAAAGTGCTTCAAGTTTATGAGGAAGTTTTTCTTAAACCTGCAATAATTGATTCTTTCGCCCACAAGGGGGCAGCGGAGAGAAGCTGTGAACACACGGACATCTTCTCAGTTATTAAATACTTTCTTATGTACACACATCAGTTCCAGAGAAAGTCGATCATTTAGAGTTGTGTCTGTGTCCATGTGAGTCTCGCTCTTTTAGCTCCGTTTTTGATCTCCAACTGCTGAGAAAATATCTTCATCTCCAGCTGCTAAATGCTCCGCTATGTTCACCAGCTGGTCTCTAACGAGTCTGTCTGCTGGCTGCTGCTGAGCAGGTCGAGGACAGTCGGACAGCTTAACAATGAACTGAAACTTACAATAAATCTCAGTAAAAGCTGAAGAGGCCAACCTGAAAACCCCATATATGAATGATGAGAATATAAAACCTGTGGAGCTGCAGATTGTCTGTAGGTTCATCACTATGAGGAACACCTCTCACATTACACGTTAGATACATTGTTGTTGCTGTGTGTGCTTTACCTCTATGTTCTGGACCAACATGGCGATGTGGGAGAAGTCAGTCACCTCAGCAGAAGCCTCCAGAACCTGAGAGACCATAAGGCTCCACTGTGTGTAGACCAGCAGTGGGTCCTGGAGGACGTTTCTCAGCCCCGACTCGGACTCTGAACACAGCCTGGTCGCTCTGCATTTCACACTGCAACAAGAGCACACCAGACATTTACAACAGAGAACTTTTGTGAGGGACATTAACAAGAGTCTGATCTGCAGGTTTGTAACCACAGTTAGAGAACATAGAACTATAGGTGATGTAAAGGAGGCTGCATGACGACACGGTGACAGTGATCACAGCTTCTAAGTACTAAAAGATGTTTTTCTGTGTATCCATAAGAACAAAGTCATAAGAAAATCAAATAAAAATATATTTTAAATCAGTTGTCAACACAAACAAAGGCCTTTATTTCCCCTCACAGGTGAATTTCATGCTTCAGTAATGCAAGCTGACAAACGTATATCTGCTGCGTACAGAGGAGACGTCCCGCTGACAGAGCAGACACAGACACACACACAGACACAGACACACACACAGACACAGACACACACACAGACACACACACAGCATGGCAGCGCATCGTCTCAGGCATCCCCACAAAATCCTCCGTGTTCGTCGGCAGTAAGTATTTCATAGAGGGTTGGCAGAGAAAGGACGGCACTGTGGCGCAACGTTTTTATAAGTGGGACTCTGTTCCGTTTCTGTCCCGTGCTCCACCAGCACACAGATAAGATGCACATTCCTGCCGATGGCGTCGCACTATTCCACAGACTTACAGTTACTGCTGCTAACAAAGTGTAAGGAGGAAGAAGACCGAAGGTAATGAATGGAAACAATTCACGTTTGAAAATCTGCTTTTGCAAATGTTTTACAAGTACGCAAATGCATAAGTCTTCTGGTGAACAACAATAAAGCTCATTGGAATTGTGTTTACAAGAAAACTTCACAAATACCTTTAAGAAAAGTAAAGCAACGTTGTTATTTATTAAACATATTCTCAGGCCGTTTTAAATTCATTCATGCATGGTTACAACTGCCACCATTGGTCACAAAGGAAGCATTTGTCACAGGCAACATCCAGGACACAGTTTGTTATAGGAATGCACATTGAAGTCCCCTCCACTAAGGTTTCTGTGATCAATCTCAGTTTAACACTTGGACACAGCAGCAGCATCTATGACGTCACAACTAGTGTTGAAGCCAGTCGAGATGTGCTACTTATAGAAGTGCGTTGTGGAAGTAGACGATGTTATTAGCAGAATTTAAGTAGTAATAACCAAATTAGACAAATTAGTATTGAAATCTACTAATACTCTAGTAGCTCATGGTGGTTTTGTATGCACTTCTATGTCCAGAGCTAAACTCTTCAGGAATGTACTAATGGAAGGTCTGGGAACATTATTTGGTTGGTGACATATTTCACAGACAGGGCAAAATTGCCAAAATGGTCCAATATATTGCCAAAGCTGGAGGTTGAGTGACCACTCAAAATGTACGCAATGACCAAATTATGGGGGGTCAGTAATACATTTTGATTACCCAAAATCAATAGTTTTTAAGATATTTACAAAAAACTATTTAGCATATTATGTGTGCACTACAATTGTAGGTAATTGTTGCTGTTACTATAGTTGCATGTATTGATTCCCCTGAACAGTCTAGCAGTAGTTGCTAGATGTGAATTCTTCATTGTTGATGAATGGCTCCTGAAGTTTGACACAGTTTCAGTTTATCCATTACTGGTTGAACTGTGGGGAGAAGTAAAACTCAATTTCACTGTAGCTCGCCACAAACCATCCACAACCTCTCAAGATCACGACAACTGATTGACATCATGAATAGGCTTAATTTGGTGATCAGCTATGATTAAATGAAGAGGATCGACACTTCCGTGGCTCAAATGGTGGAAGATACCCTACCTAACAGATGTCCAGTGTCAAAGATTTCAGAATGGCATGTTGTTCAAGGTGCAATGGATAATTTTGACCACACAGAGAATACAGTTTCAGGAAAAGATTCCAGTCATGACACTGTTCTGGTCATATTTAAAAACCAACCTAGAGACGATAATTCTGAACAGACTCAGGTGACATGCACACCACCAATAGGAAATAGGAAATTTCCTGAAGTGCTGCCATGCCAGGCCATTGAAAAATCAAACCTTGTCAAAGGCACAAGTGATATACCAGAGACATTTTCCCCTACACCATACACTGATAATCGAAAGCACAGTGTTGATGATGATCATTTCCTTCGGTGCATGGCAAGACAGAAGAACACAGATCGAGAGGAGGGCTCTTTTCCTAGCTTCACAGCAACAATGAGTGAACTCCAGAATCCACTGAAGTTTAATGTTACAAAGACGTCATTTATACCCATCCTCCCATATGTCGTAACCGAAATGGACACAATATTTACATCCATGATTAACTTTCAGGATGTATTGAAGCAGAAAAATGCCATTTCAGGGGCACTGTGGTGTGATGAAGGAGTATATGCAATCACCAAGGAAATCCAGCTCTTGAAGCCAGATCAGTTTTGCAACATATTCCTTGGAATGGGACCATTTCACATGGAGAAGATTGTAATTGCCTGCCTTGGAACGTTTTTAGGCTGTATTGGTATTGATCTGGCTCTAATTGAAACGGAAGCCTTCGGCAAAATTGTGGTGGAGAATAGTGTCATGACTGGAGGGCACTATTGCAAAGGCAAAGAAGGGATGAGTCTTGTATCGGAGGTGATGACAATTCTTAAGTTTGAGGAGTTTTACCTTGCCCAGGACAACAGTCGTGAATTAGACCAGCTAGTAGAGGGCATGGAAAATAAAATGCAGCAAGCACTAGATGTTGATCATGCAGTGTTCAAACAGATTTGGGAACAAAGCAAAGCCTTACATGCAGACTTAAAGAAATTCTTCACCGAGTGGAAAGAAACAGCCAGTACCAGTAATGAGAATGTAAGCTACTGGAGCTTGTTTTTAGATGAGATAGATCCAATCCTGAGAGATCTTACCCACTCTATCAGACAAGGTGATTGGCATCTCTTTGTTTCTGTTGTTAGGAGATCGATGCCATTGGCTTTGGTCGGACGAACTACAGCAGATGGGGTGGTCTCTTCCTTGAAGACTGTCTTGACTTACAAAGAAAATTCCCGGGCATCTACAAATGCTTTGTGGATGGTGGATGGGTGATGTACCACACTCTCCGCCAAGGTAGTGCAGTCGGATTTGACATGGCACTCGAGAAGTGTTACAACCTGCCAGGGTATCATTGGGATTACAAGACAGAAAGAAGCAGTAGCCTTGTGGAAGTATGAGAAAGATCTTCATGTTGCACAGCTGCTGGAATGGTGTAACTTAGGAGACAGAGATGACAGTGAACTGAGTTTACATCATGATGTAAATCAGAGTTCTATCAAGATTGGTCATGATCGTGCAAAGACACTTGTGGATTACATTAAATCTATCAAAAGTCCGTTCGGCACTGGAGACAGACTTCAGAACATCACTACAGGGGCCGAAATACCCCAGTACGTTATTGGCGGATATATACATATTACACATGTGGTCCCATCATAAGCACCATCTACTGGTCTCGAGAACACCAAGGTTTCCTGTAAAAATATGTTTTTGCATGATAAATGATTCAACATGGTTGATATCTAATTAAATGTCCAGGATGTACCAATAATAGAAATTTGTCTAAGATATGACTATTCAAAGACTTACCATGTTTTTGTCTGTAAACAAGTATCTAAGGACACATTGGACGACACATCAACACGTCACACTATCAGCTGAAATTGAAATGACATTTTCTACCCCATCCTGAAGCAACAATGACAAATTCACATCTAGCAACTACTGCTAGACTGTTCAGGGGAATCAATACATGTAACTATAGTAACAGCAACAATTACCTACAATTGTAGTGCACATATTAATATGCTAAATAGTTTTTTGTAAATATCTTAAAAACTATTGATTTTGGGTAATCAAAATGTATTACTGACCCCCCATAATTTGGCCATTGCGCAAATGTTGAGTGGTCACTCAACCTCCTAGGTCAAACGGTCACGGAGATACAGCTTTGGCAATATATATTGGACCGCGCCCAAAATGGGCGTTTTTTGGCAATTTCGCCCTGTCTGTGAAATATGACCTTCAATTAGTACATTCCTGAAGAGTTTAGCTCTGGACATAGAAGTGCTTAAAAAAACCACCATGAGCTACTCTAGTATAATACTTTAGGTCTTAAAAAATGTCTGGAGGCAATATTTAAGCAATTTCCTTAATAGATATATTCAAATTATACAAAAAGACACAAACTCTTCCATGTAGTTCTATGCTCGCTTCAGTCTACACAAAACCAACATTCACTTTCCGTCTGAAGCACTGCTCAGAGTCTGAAAGCTTCTGGGAGCAAATGATCTATTTAAAGGTTCAGGCAGTCTGTGCCAACCAAAGCATGGCTATCTAGGGCACTGTGTCTCCAGATGGAAACACCAGCACACAGGAAAGGGTTGTTTGTAGATCTATTCTCTGGGTATTATTGCTTTTATTGTTGGGCGTTAGTGTGGCTGTCGATACTTGAGGTGTTTCAGGCCTCTGACCCTAGAACACGCTGGAGGGATTGTACGTCTCATGTGGCTTGGCAGATCCCCCAGAGGGAGCTGGAACATGTTGCTTAGTCTGGTGCCACCACAAGCCGGCTCTGGAAGGATGGATGGACAACTAACCAAATTCACTAAATTGATGTCACATAATTAGGGCATTAAAGCAACAAAATCCACAATTGGGATGCCTTAAACATCACAGAGCAAATTGTGAAGCAACATTTGTCTTGATGTGACTTTATTTTAGGCGTTTTAACCAAAATACCACTTAAATGTCATTACCTCCCAGCTAAGGGAACACATGGCTCAAAACACTCATGTCTGAGTTTTAAATATCCAAAACTAGAGCACTCCATTAAGCCTCACACATCTCTGAATGTAGCACTAAAAGCTAAGCAGGACAACCTTTTGTTTGGGAATATAATTCAGACATTTAAATCATTTACTTATTATTTTCAGTAGTTAATATTGTTAAAAGGCAAGTGAAGCACATTTAATCCTGAACTGATTCCGTGGACACACTTGGCTTGACTTTGTTCCTCTTGCATAGTTGCATTACCACCACTAACTGTTCACATGCTTTAACCTTCACCTTGTCAAATGGCTCTTAGTTTGTCCGACCTGGAAGAGCGTCCTCAAGTCACAATCCAGTTTTAAGTTAATACTGAAAGTATGTTCCCACAATGCAAATCACATTACCACACAGCAAACCTGTGCAAGGGAGTATTCCAGCAGAGACTAACCGCATGCAGCGCACAGAGCAGAACCTGAGCTGTCCTCGGGGAGTTCGCAGCTCATCGTGGCCACTAGCAGCAGAATCAGGCCATGACTACCACCCAGTCTACACATTGTAAAAGGGTGTGCATCCTTGTGCATGTGCTAGTTTGAAGATTGGAATATTTGATGCATGACTGAATATTAAGTGGCTCTTTGTTTGATCTGGATGGGTTCTGGAAGCCTGGTCCTGGTGCTTTGTTGTGAAGCACCGGAGAGGTCGTCTGGTGCAGCTGAGGAATAAAGGTTTGCTATTTGTTCCTTGGTAAGATGTGAAAGGTCAATACTTTCTGGAAATGTGTTCACTTGATTTGTCATCTTTCTGTTGAATACAGGTTTGCATAGAGTGCTTATTACATTACATTATTACATTACAGTTCATTTAGCTGGCGCTTTTGTCCAAAGCGATGTACAAAAAGTGCAAACAATCATGGCGATACAACTCCGAACAGCAAGAATCTTGTAAGTATAATAGCTTCAAATAGATACAATCGTATAAGTGAACACTGTCTTCAAATAAGCCCGTTTGAAGTGCAACAACAAATGTTATAATTGTATTTATCTTTCATTGGTTTTTTTCATTTGATTTGCCAGGTAATTACTAGATTTGTTAAACTCAAATCCTTCATGTGCATTCACACATTTACATGTTATATTCTAAAATCAGTGTCACACTGCAGGCATCATGTGACCTACAGTACATGTGGACTTCCTGTCACATACCTCTGATGTTCTTTGACAACAGCCAGGACATCATCAGAAAGGTGGCGCGAGTCCTCTGAGAACCTGAAGAGCTCTTTGAGCTGAGCCTTTAGTAGTTCCACTTGGGACTCCTCCCCTGCCAGAGTGTTCCTCACACCCTGCAGGATACAAGCACACAACACTAGCACAATGAGCTCAGGCAACAGCATGCTGCGATCATTTCAGCACAGACACAGAATTGCATACTCACTGTCTGTTGTCTATTAAATACGGAATGAAGATATTTTGTACTCCTTGATTTTGAAAACTGGGATGTGCGCCTTTCACATTGTTTTTTGTTATGTTTAGCGCTCCACGTGAATCCCGGCGTTGAAGCGCCATAATTACGTTTGTCAGCTCCAGCTGTGATTACCCTGCTACTACACAGGTATGAGTCCAATGAAAAGCACAGCTGCACTAAAGTGAAACCCCTCCACACCAAACCTATTCACAAATGTAGCTATTGATACATCTAGATATGCACACTTTATTTTACAGGACCTAACTAACTGTGTTGGTAATGAATTATTACCAATGGAAATAAAAGCACTGCAACAGTTTTCAGAGAAATCTGACTCTGCTTCACATAAACGCATAAAGGTTTTTACACATATACGTATGTGTACATATAGAACACACTGAAATCACATCACATACAGTAAGTATCCAGTTCAGATCCTTAAGTCAGTACTAAGCTGAAGCACCTGTGGCAGCGATTACAGCTCCACGTCTCCTTGGGTCTGACACGCTGTCAGCTGGGATGGGGACCGTCAGTGGACGGACATTTTCAGGTACAAAAAATGGCTTAGATCATTTAAAGTATATGTCTCACATTCAGCACAGAGACTTTCTAAAGAGGCCAAACAGTTTAGAAAGGCTTCTTTTTAGTTTGCTCTCATGAATTATTAAACACACTTAGGAAGTAAGAGCACACAACTGTATTGTTTAAAGGTTAGGGCCATTAATGGAGCATGTTCTATGAGTGTTTGACATTTATTTCTATTACCTGTCAATGCAAACTACCAGTAATTACATAGGTCAGCTTAAGTATATAGGCAATTTAGATAAACTTGAGTTAAAGTAAAAGCAGGCTGTATCACAGTGAGGTGACGGCCTGTCTAGATTATAGCAGGTGACAGATGAAGCCACCAGATCATTTAGCATTCCAGTCACACCCAACAGAAGCAGCTCCACAGGTCCAAACCTCTTCCTCAGTCTCCGGCTGACTCTGCCTTTTGTCACATGCAGCAAAGCTAAACTCTCCAGGGGCAAAGCTTGTCACGTTCATTCCCACTTTTCCACTACACACCGCTGCTTATCAAACCACAGCTAGCGGTGATTTGCCAGACAAAAAATGGATGAACCTGGAATATGCCGCAGGGAAGGACCCACAAATACTGTGATGGAGAAATATAATCCAGTCAAGAGTCATCATGTCAGGGCACGTGGGTCGTGTCACCTCTCAGAGGGACGAGATCAGGAATGATGTGCATCTAAAGGCCCTGCCACACATATCCGTATGACAGAAACGTATGCCAGCGCATATGAAAATTTGTCAGAGTTTATCACTTACTTATACAAAATGTATCAGATATACAAAAACATGGCGTATACACAATATCTGCAACACGCTGGTTTACGTTGATATAAGGTAAGGTATAAGTAGTATTCGTTAAGAGCAGGCGGTGTTACGCTGGGGTGCGTTGTTGAACGCTGATGTTTTGAGCATGTTCAAAATTACCGGACGTACCCGACGTGTGCTTCATAAGATATGCAGACGTTACGTTACGTTATACATACGTGAATACGGAATACGTACGTGAATATTTACCTACGTAAATACCTACGTGACGTTAGAGGTACGTTAGATATAGGCTACGTCGGCTGACGGTGAATCCTACAGCCAATGTATTGATAACGAGTGGATAACCTATTCCTACCCTATGTTAAGATTATCCCTGACGACGGAGTAACTTATTAAACATGTTTCTACAGTACAGCTAGCGTTCAGCATTTTAGCCGTTCTCCAGCATCAGCATGACGTGAACCAGATGGCACTTTTCCAGCTCCGTTGGCCAGAGGCTCTGATACGTTTTGTATAAGTAAGTGATACGCTATCAATATGTTTGACATACATATAATAATTCGTTATGTATTTGTTATGTATACGTCAGCTACAACACCGCTGTGGAAAAGTTGGACGTATTTGGACTCTGACACATTTTGAGCAAATTTTCATATACGCCGGCATATGATTCTGCCATACGGAACTGTGTGACAGGGCCTTAAAGCGGAAAGGCATCAAAAGAACCAATCAAATTACAGAAAAAAAGAAAGACAGAATGAATGTGTGCAACCATATAGAATAATGGATGAGAGCAAGAAAGACAAGATTGGGGAGGACAGATGGAGTGCAAATATTGCTGGAAAGTGGAGATTCCAAACTCAAACCTCAATCTTCTTTTGCTGCCGCCACACAAATACTTTCAGACCTGCACACTCTAGTGAGGAAGGTGACAAGATGCACACTAAAACCCAGTAGGGAGAACATTTTGGTGATTTCAATATGCAAATGAAGCCTTTTGGAGCATTTTGAGAAAACAACATCTTGTTTTGGTAAATAAATAATACAATACAGGTTCTGGCCACGAGTGTCAGCACTGGGTTGACTGCTGCTCTGTCTTGGACTTTACATGGTTTGTATTAAGTTGAACAGAATTCCCACACAACCTCAGTGTATGTCATATCTTTAATGCACATCCAGCTGACACCAGTTTATATCTCCCAAACTGTCACTGAGAACTTTACATTCTGTACATGAAGCAGTCATTAAGTTGGAATATGTGTCCATTCCTTGATCATTTAGTGCAGTGGTTCTCAACCTTTTTTGGGCCAGCGCCCCCCTATCCATTATCCAGGTCCCTAATATTTTTCTTATTATTAGGCGGCTATATTATGTTATTATAAAAACTCAAATTCTCTGAGATTGAAGTTACATAATAAAATTTCAAAATAATAATAAATATATCAAATGTTTTGTTGTTTTTACCTTCAATTGCCCTAATACACCAGGGAGCAAACAAAGACATTATATTCAGGAGTGTTAAACAAATGCAACGGTAAAAAGATTCAAACTTTAATCTGTGTCATAGACTTCAGCCAATAAGAGACGGGTCAGACATTCAAACTGTAACCGGTGTTAAACACAGCAGCCTCAGAAATGTGAAACAATTTGCACTCTTAAGTGATCCAACAATAAACGAGCACAAAGCACCAAGTCTGAGGCGTTTTTTAAACACACACCGCCTGAATCAGCAGCAGTGATGCTGATGTTAGCTCTGCTGGTGTTAGCTCTGCAGGTATTAGCTCTGCAGGTGTTAGCTCTGCAGGTGTTAGCTCTGCTGGTGTTAGCTCTGCAGGTGTTAGCTCTGCAGGTGTTAGCTCTGCTGGTGTTAGCTCTGCAGGTGTTAGCTCTGCAGGTGTTAGCTCTGCTGGTGTTAGCTCTGCAGGTGTTAGCTCTGCAGGTGTTAGCTCTGCTGGTGTTAGCTCTGCAGGTGTTAGCTCTGCTGGTGTTAGCTCTGCAGGTGTTAGCTCTGCAGGTGTTAGCTCTGCAGGTGTTAGCTCTGCTGGTGTTAGCTCTGCTGGTGTTAGCTCTGCAGGTGTTAGCTCTGCAGGTGTTAGCTCTGCTGCTACGAGCAGCCAGAGTGCAGCTGCTGGTCCAAGTCCCGACAAGAGCGTTAGTGTTTTAACATTAATTCAGATTAGTTTTATTCATGGTGTATCTTTGGAATAACATTAATGCTTTCGAGCAGTGGCGGCTGAGGGGGACGGCGCTTGTTTTTGTTTTTCAAGCAGCACTTTATCGCTCAGCAAAATAAAAAAATAAAAAGTCTAAAAACACACAATGTTAACTTTATTCAAACGCACTCGACTCGTCCTTTCAGCTCGTGCAGTTTGGAATGTTTCGTGCTGTAATGCAGCTCGAGAGCCTTTTTCATGACCGCAAGCGTGTCCACACAAACACTGACCTTTTACTTCCACAAATAAATAATTATTCGTCCATTTCTCCTGGAACATTCCGCATCCACCTTTCTCTTTATTACAATCGCCACGCTGCGTTCGCTGATCTCAATGACCGTCTCGTTTAATATTGATGTTTTTGACATGACGTGACCACGTGATGACACGTTCCGCTCGTGTTGTGTTCAAGGACCCTGACCTTGGCCAGGAAAAACAGTCAGTCGCCAGTTATATTCTATATCTGACTAGATTTGTATTTATTTTTTTAGAGTAGATTTTTTGCGTGTGTTTATGAATTACCTCGTGGGCCGTACACACAAACGCCCCCCTTTCTAAAATTTTGCTTCCAGCGCCCCCCGACTTCCTCTGAACGCCCCCAGGGGGGCGCTGCCGCCCCCGTTGAGAACCCCTGATTTAGTGTGTACGGGTCCACCGATG